>NC_074727.1:10586841-10814341 GCF_947242115.1 Biomphalaria glabrata
AATTAAATACTTTTTAAGTTCACCTTTCGTAAATTTTAAATTTTATGTTTCACCTTGATAGGATAGCCAAAAGCTATAAAAATAAATTATTCTCTAAGACGTGTGAGTTAGTAGGAATTGTGAGAGTACCTGCAAATTTTTAGAATTCTCTTCACTGCTCTGTTCCTGTATGTAAAATTCTGGCATACAGTCCATATTAAATGCATACAAGGTAACAATATTCGGGTGATGTAGTCTACATAATATCTGAATATGTCTTTCTTTCAGTAAATCTTTTTTGTCTTCAAACTTGGTTCTGTTGGACGTAATCAGGTTTTCTTTCAAAGGGATGTACACACTTGCTCTAAATTTAGATTTCATAAATTTGCCCGAAATATTCAGCCAGTAGTTCATATGCTCTGTACGAGGCTGACATGGGAGCAAAAATGCATAAATAAAGTAAGTTTTATTAGATCTAACACTTTAAGAAAAAAGTTATATTGCTTTAAAAAATCAATTGATATGTCATTCATTAGTTTCCATTGAAAAAAAGTAATTTGAACAGTAGGCGATTTTCTGGAGACGCCGTTTTGACGACAACCGTTTTGCTATAGGCAGTTTTTGCGCTAAAAGTCAGTTGATGTTTTCAGAAAAAAAGACACAATATTTAATGCTCAACATTTTTAGCGGCACCCGAAAGGGGAAAAGACGCTACTAGTTTTGTGTTAAATGTCTGTCCGTCCGTCCGTCGGTCCCGTTTAGATCTCGTAAACTAGAACAGATATTAGAGGTTTCAAAGTTCTTTTGCAAATATAACTTTTTTCTTTTCTGAAAATGAAAAATTTTACTTTTTAAAAAAAACCTTATATTAAGTGTAATTGTTTCAATTAGTTTGGACCAGCCATGTAGATAATTATAGGCATGATTGACATAGACTTAGCTTTTAGCTTTTTCAATGCGCTATGATCCATCACTTGTCTCGACCAGTTGTGAAAGGGGGAGAGAAGAAAGTGGTATCTTGATGAATGTTTACATGATTGCTTTTAAATGCATAAAACATAAATTTCACTCAGGGCTCAAGATTCCTTAAGTATACAACTTATACCACCACTTTTTAAAGTACGATTTCAATCCATTGTTCAAGATGCCTAACGAAATAACCATTTACCAACAATAATGAACTAATTTGGTTATTGTTTTTAATTGATTCTTGCGTTGTCAGGTAAAAAGTAAAATTTAGTCTAATCCGAGATTGGGTGTGGGGAAAACAACGTGTAAAAACGTTTTACCAGACAGACAGAGTGAGTTGAAATCAGCTTTGAAAACTTTAACCAGTTTGCAAATTTATAACTGGTATTTATTTTGTTTGCTATCAATGAAGACATCCGACCCTTTTGTCTTCAGATGTATGGCTTACTTTTCTTACTACCAGACAATTTCTTTCGCTATGTCTGCCATTATCGGATCAAGTTGATACTTTTAACTATTATTTAGGGTACCTTATAAAGCATGAATCAATTAAAAAAATTAACCAATCAGTCAATTAATTATTGGTAATTAATCATTTAGTTTGATACCGAGTAATGGAAAAAACTTCTACATTATTGAGATATAGTTGTAATGGAGGAGTTCTTCCCGTTTTTTTTTTAATTTAGAAAAAAAAAAAATTATTTGAAATTATATAACATTTTGTTGCAGCCTGGTCTGTTCACGCAAGATATGTCCATTAAATTATGATACGTATGTCAAAACATTTTAAAAGTTTGAAAAATGCTGTAGTATAGTCCCCTACCGTTAATTTATGATGTATTCTCAATGCTGGAAAATACTCTTGCACTTCTTCCAAGAACAATAATTCAATTGACTTTTGGAACTCATTCTTTCCATCGAAAAATTGCAAAGCAAGTGAGCGTACCTCCTTCTTAGGACTAAACACCAAACTTCTTAGGGTTCTTGTTATCTGTTGTAATCAATTTTTTTTATGCATTTGAAGAATTTAATGTACTATTTTTTTAATGAAACATAATTTTACTAAATATGAACTATTTTAATGTATTTATCTATTTGAGATTTCCATCTGTTGCGGAGTAATCATGAGGTTATAGCTATTTGATGTATCCAGTGAATAAAATAGGGGAAGTGTTAAAAGTTGTTTTTTTTAAGGAAATACGATAATGTTGTTGCACTTCTTAGTACTGAAGATCCACATTTTTAAAGCTCTCACATTTTTAGCTCAATCTTTTCTTTTTGTGTAGTTAATTATCATTGAAGTTTATTTTAATGTTCTCGACGTTTAAGTTCTCGTAAAAATCTCCAATGAACTATTCTGATAGTGCGGAGGCATTTCTATTGGATTGCAGAAAACAAAATTCAGGAGCTTGCATTGTAGAGGCATTTCGAGAGGTTGTATTTCGAATTAATTTAGCCAGGCATTTTTGGGAAGTTTTCATCATTGCGAAGGCAGTTCATGATAGGTTGCATTGCAAAGGCATTTTGGAATTTCGCATTGTACAGATATTACGGGAGACTGCATTGTGGAGGCGTTTTGGAAGGCTGCAATGTGAAGGCTTTTGGGGAGGCGACATTTAGGTGGTAGTCCGTGAGGCTGCATTTCTAAGAACGAATGTTTTGTTGCATTCATCATAGAAATCACTCACATTGTTTACAATATCTGACGCATATCAAGCCTTCATTGGAGATTTTCATTTATGGTAGAAAAACTATAAATAGCTAGTATTAAATAGCCGAGGTTGTCAATTGCAATCAAACCGAATTTCCATTTGATTGGATCAATAAAAGTTATCTTATCTTATTTTTGAGTATCCGGTATACACATTATAGGAAGTGTTGATACTGTTTTTTAAAGTGTATGATTTTTGCGCACTTCTTAACATTGCTAAATAAAATTTTCTAAGTGCAGATAATTTCGATACGGAGAAAGAATTAAACTATGACTCTACGACTTTCAACGTAGTTACAAACCAATGGTCAAGCAACTAGTGGCTATAAAGTAGAGTTCATGTGAATATTAACAACCAGTCATTGAGAGACTGTTTAAATGTTATCTCATTTTTTTATTGAGTAGGTAAACGTGAATTTAAATGTATCCTCATATTCACTTTTTCATTTATATTTATCTATCCCGATAGCTAGATATGTAATTGGATATTTATAAATTAATCAAAGAATTTTTGTTATATAAAACTAGTACCTCTAAAGTGCCGTTTCGTTTGCAAATGCGAAGTATATCCAGGACCTTTTGACATATTGCTGTTATATTCTGTTTAAGACATCGTTCTTCTAAATCTTCCAGACACAAAACAATTAGTTAATACAAAAGTTAAACTAACTATTTAAAAGGTCAAATCAAAAGTTGGCGACATGTTGAAGAATCCTTTTTTTTTTGTTATGCCAACATTATTTACACTACAATATTATTGTTGCAACCCTGCCTTGCACCAGTGCTTGTGGTGCGTACGAGCGCACTATTGACAAGGACAGAAAGACGCTGGGATAGAGTACAGTGTTTACATTGGCAGCAAAAGATTAGGAAGGGCAGGCATTGTTCATATTAGGGAGCCGTCCTTTGTGCTGTCTGAAAACTGTAATAGGGACCTGGGGCTACGCCGAGTAGGTTGTCGTTGGTCCGTATTCAAGGGTGCTGGGGAAAGGATTGTTAGGCTTAGAAAAAAACAACTCTTTGTTACTTGATTGCCCTGTTGAATAAACACGTATTTACTGTAGAACTTCGTTGAGTTGCATTCCTAAGATCTATTAAAATATTATATAATAAAGCATTATACTTGAGAAATTTTGCAACAGGATTGAAAAATAATTATTTCTTAAAAAAAAAAACAAGTATAGCGATGTCACTAGTTATTCATGCCTGCATAAACTTTCCATCTAGAATATAGATACTGGCTCGTGTTGCTTGAACCCCATCTTCTTCGAAAAAAAAGTATTACTTGAAAGCTTCTCCTCATGTAATATTTAATTTCACGCAGAATAAAGCGAGAATGTATCATTAGGATCAAAATACTTGGCGCAGCAAAAGTGTGAAAGTTAGTGTTGCTAAAAAAAATGTGCATTTCATGTATTCAAAGATAAGATTTAAAAAAAACAAACTTGAAATGTATGTCAGCAACTGGAGTGTTCCTTGTTTAATAAGCTCAGTACAAAGAGGTGAAACATTCTGTCTCCGGATACCTGTCTTGGTCAGTAAATAGCTCTCCAGATTCTTTAAGCAATTTAATATGCGATCTCCAGAATTTTGAATTTTAAACATCTGGAAAAAAAAAGGTATTTAGAAAATCGTCAGTAACAATTATCAAGGAAATTTTCTAAAAGAGGGAATACAAAGAAATGTTTGTTATCACAGTAACTTAGTAACAGTAACATGGAATATTCAAGCCACGGTCCTGTTTTGGTTGTCTAAAACAATAACATTTAATAAAATCAATTGACAATATTCTTCACTTAAAAAAACAAACTGAAAAAACATAATATAAATAATGAAACTTCTAGAACTTTAGGCAAGGAAAACTAAATGTAGCATAAGTCAGAAGAGCGATTTCAGATAATCATTTGCGTTGTTTTTTCCCTTAGAAAGAAACTGATCAACATATCAGAAGAGCGATTTAAAATAGATAAATGAACAACCTATTAATGATAATAAGAATTCTTAAATTTTTGGTACAAAAATAAAAAGTATTACTAGTCAGCAGAGCGATTACTGAGAATCATTTTGCCGTTGGTTTTAACTTGAAAAAAGAAACTGACAACATATCAGAAGAATTATTTCAAAGAATCCCTGTTGCCTTGTTAGTCACTTCAAAAGAAACTGAAAAGTATATTATTGATAATGATACATCTGAAAATTGTAGCAACAAAAGTCTAAAGATCAATTACTGAGAATTATTCAGTTTTAGCTTGAAAATAAACTAAACATCATATTATCAAAAATGAGACTCCTAGACATTGAGGCAAGAACATTTAATGTATAATAATTTATAAGTGCGGTGTTATATAATAGTTTTTTTATAGTTAAAACTAATTGATTAACTTATCATCAATAATGCCATTTCAGTCTTTAATTACATTAAATAATTTTTTATATAAAATGCGAAATCAGCTTTACAATAGCATTTCTAGTTCTGTTCCGTGACAGACGGACATTCAGAAGACACTAAACTAAACACTTTCAACCAACGTTGCCGATGAAAAAAAGATTCTTTAAGACGTTTTGGAAACATAGTGAAAAGCCCATTCTATTTACCGATAGCAAGACATGGCTCTAACCGCTGTGTAATAGATCATTAGAATTATTTTTTAAAATGTTAACTCTCTTTCTACTACATCTAATCGAACAAAAATAACTTTGGTGTTATTGGAAATGTTTATTTCAAAATTAGTTTTTGTGTATATTCAGAACGCTATGGTGTGGACCAGAAGGACAGGGGAGATATCTGGGAGAAGTTTCCATGCTGCCATTACAAAATCAATTTTAAAAAATCTGTTTGAGTGGTGTGACAAGAGGGACAGTAAGTGTGGCTACCTTTATTTTTTTTATTAGACTTAGTCCCCTTTATTGCTTGATTTAAGTCCCTGTAAACTGTTTACAATTGCCACTCTCTCTTGAGTCTTTCAATTTAGACTATAATGTATAACTAATACTTGTGTTGTTGTACTATTGCTGTGTTACTCAAGAGGAGTGTGCCACTGTTGTGGGAAGAATATTTCGATAATGAGCTAATTAGAATTTATTTATTTGTTAGTACTAAGTTGGTTTATGTAAATGGTATACGTCTACTTAGTCTCTTATCCTCTCCTGTATGTTTTTTTTAAAGACATCTTTTGTTTAGATATGAGACAGTAGTGTGTCTCATGAATGACGTCATTTCATTGTTAATGCATATATGATATTATTGTAAACCATCTTTTTGGTTTTTCGGCATAAGACATTATTGTGCCTCTATGATGGTGGTTCTTTAATTATATTGACCGGAAACTGTCTTGCTACTTTGCTTTGTTTCATTATGTCATTTTCTTTTGTGAGCTTTTATTGCCATTTAGATTTTTCATGATCTTTTTCTTTTGTTTGTAAATAAACTCCTTTTTTTTTTGTTGCAACTGAAATCTCAGTTATTAGTCTAGATAATATAATTGGGACTACAAAGTACCACTGGACTAACTTGCCAGTAAAGTACAGGTCACTGGTCTTATGACCTATCCTAATATTAGGTCACAAGTGGGAATTCGAACACGAGCACCCTTGACAGGAAGGCAATAATGTTTTTGAATTAAGCCATTCAAGTTCTGAAAAAAAATGTAGTTCTAATCAGTCTATGTTTGTTTTACATTTTTATCAAAGGAACAATTTCTCTAACTTAGCCTACAATTTTCAAGGCTGTTTTCAACTTATATCATTATATTTCTACATAAAACACATTTGGATTATATTTATGTCTGAAGCTCAGAATGTTTACCTAATAATAATAATGGCAATGTCTACGATTTTGAAAAAAGATTATTGCAGTGCTTGACATGGCTAAGGAAGCCCAGTTGCGACCTGCATATTTTTAGTGCAGTGCTTCACATAGCTAAGGAAGCCCAGTTGCGACCTGAATATTTTTTAGTGCAGTGCTTCACATAGCTAAGGAAGCCCAGTTGCGACCTGAATATTTTTTAGTGCAGTGCTTCACATGGCTAAGGAAGCCCAGTTGCGACCTGAATATTTTTTAGTGCAGTGCTTCACATAGCTAAGGAAGCCCAGTTGCGACCTGAATATTTTTTAGTGCAGTGCTTCACATGGCTAAGGAAGCCCAGTTGCGACCTGCATATTTTTAGTGCAGTGCTTCACATGGCCAAGGAAGCCCAGTTGCGACCTGCATATGTTTACACTTCTGATTGAAATTCTAATACAGTCTCACATTCGAAAAATAACAAGCAAAATATATTTAAAAAATCTTTAAAAAAAAAAAAAAAACGTATCTTAGGGGAAAAACTCCGCACTCACAACTACAAAACTCAAAAAAAAAAATAGCAGTTATTTCCCTTTTTTATATCAAAATAATTAATGAAATAATTGTTTGATTTTTTCATTGATTCATTTTTTGTTAGGTACAATTAATAATTGTTTAAAGTTTCAACTTGATTTAAGAATGCGTGTGGAAGAAATAACTTTTCACCAGACAGACAGACAGAGTGGGATGACATAAGCGTTGTAAAAAGGAATTGTTAAGAAAAAAGTCATAGATTAGCTAGATTTATGTCAGTTTAGTACTATACTGTACATTGTACTATATTGAGCATCAGTGTTGAAATAAAAAAGGACAAAGCGACTCGCATTATATAGAAATAAAAGCCTCTAGGCAGCGGAGGTTCAATATCGGCCAGGAGTTGTCAGAGTTATAGATCTAGACTAACAATAATAAATCTGTGTAATTAGAAATATTTTTTTACTCATTGTTTGTTGTTTAGCGCAATTTCATGCTTTTAGCTTTCTCAATACGCTATGATCCTATCACTTGTCTGGACCAGTTAGAAAGGGTTGGGTGGAGAAAGAACGGGGTATCTGTTTGATTTGTTTCTCAAACCAACGCGGTAACCACTCTACTAGCTATGAGTATATAAACATGGAAGATTGTAGAGTTATCTATTGTTTATCTATTGTTTCTATTTCATGTTTTGTGTCACTAAGACACATACTTTGACCTATAAAGGGGACTAATTAAGCTTATACCACAACTTAAGTCAAGTACAATTTTTATCCCTTGTTTGAGATACCAAACAAACAAAAATGTATTACCAATAGTTACTTTGTAGTTAAAGTAAAGCTAAGTTCCCTTTTCAATCTATGGGGCAGATGATGTTAAGATCATCAGTTGAGTAGCTAATAGATTAATGTTTTTTTAATTGATTTTTTTTGGTCTTCAGGCGCAAAGAAATATTTTGGGAAAATTTCAACTCGATCCGAGATTGGGTGTCGAAGAAATAACGTGTAGAAACTTTTGAATAGACAGACCGAGTGAGTTCATATAATCTTAATAAAAAAAATAACGTGGCCAAATAGAACTAGAACTAGATTTAGGGTCTATTCGAGATTTATTTTCACGATACACTAAACAATGTCAACGACTGTAAGTTAAACTTATATATGTATACCATGAGCCGCTGGTTAAAGATAAGTACACGCGAAAGGGAATTTCCTTCAATCTTTGACACTAACGCCTGGAAACAGTTCAACCTACCTGCTTCAACAGATCGACGATGCTGTAAAATTGTTTGTATTCTTTTTGACCCACTACGATAGTTTCATCCTGAACATTCCACTGAAGCACATCTTTCTGGAACTGCCTTGCTTCATCAAATGACAAGCTTAAATATTTATTAGTGGATGAGAAAAACATCTTGATTGGCTCTTTCTGCTCTTGTGATCTGCTGGGAACATTGTTGATACATTTATTTTACCAAAATAAATAAAAAAAATGATTTTACATTTATATAAAAGGACCTTTATCATGATCATTTCTTATACATATTTAATTGTTTGACATTGAAGTAAACGATTTATTAATCTGGATAAGCTGTTCTTTAGATAAAAGAAGTTACTTTTTAGTAGCCTCCTAAAAGGGAAAAGCCGCTAGTAGTTTTGTGTTTATTCGCCCGTCCGTCTAACTGTTCGTGCCTTTTAGATAACAAAAACCTATAATAAAATATATTGAAACGCCAATAACATGTTGTTGTTTTTCAAAGTTCTAGTTCAACGGTTACTTTTCTCTTTTCTGAAAGCAAAACGTCTATCTTTTAAAATTAAGAATGCAAGCAGATTTTTTAATAAATTTACACCACTTATTTAATGAAAACCTTTAGTCGGGGTAAGCTTTTACAACAAGCATAAGACATCATAGGGAATATGCTTTAATCCCGACTTGAACAGAATTTATTTTTAAATTACGTTTATAAAGGCAGCACGGAAACCTTCTCTCAGATACCACCTTATCGAGATGTCCAAAAAGGTTAGAGATAATTCCCTTCATGAACCTTTGACCCGGAAAAGGATTTGTATCCCTTGACCAGAATGAAGGATTGGCTTTTCACTCTGTCGGAAGGCCCCCCTAAACAAGATCATTCACGTCCGTTTATTCCTGGGTCACTTTCCATTGAGGTAATGCAGATACCAGCTCCTCTACTGATCAACAATAAAAACTAGAACAAAAATGGAGCATTGCTGTAAGCATAAATGTACGTCTGTACTCAATTGAAAAAAAAATCCTAATGCATAAAATCTGTAATTGTAGAACTACATCAAGTAGAAGCGAAGACATTTATTTTTCTAAGGTTCAAAATTAATTGTAGAATGATTCTTGCATTGGCATGAATTTCTTGAACACAAGTGTTGTTTTTTTCTTCCCAAAAAGTCTCAAATAATCTGTAACATTTGCGACCTCTCTAAGATGAAAAGCCGATTTTTTTTTTCGAGTCGTCTGTCTGTCGGTCTGTCACATTTTGAATTAAAAGTTGAAAAGCTATTGAATAGCTAATTTCTTCATCCGGGCAAAAATCAATACACGTAAGAAATCTCATTAAAAATAAAAGGTTGCTTAGTTTGTTTTAAATTGAATCAAAACAAGTCCATGGCTTCAATATTCTTGTCTATATGGGGATTTGTTAAGGTTTGTCAATGAGTTATATTCATCTCCCTAACTCCCTTTGTAAGCTAATTTCTCGTTAAAATGCAAACTTTTTTGTTTACACAAATTGATAAAGCTTGAACATGGCTTGACTTGGCTATCTAGAAGGGGGCTCGAGGTTCGACACCCGACTCGGGCAGTACGGAAAACCAACTCCTAGATACCCCCTTCCCGGTCCACAAATGAAAGTAGCGCCATATAAAAGCTATACTAAATAAATAAAAAATAAAGAAGTACATATAGTAATAGTCAAAATCATATATACGTGTTTGAATGTTTGTAATGACAAAAGAGGGCACACCATCCATTCACGGAGTCCACACAGTCTTACAGTGGTAGGCCATACCTCAATTTGAGATTGACATCTCCAAGATCTTCTTGTCTCCTAGCTTGTAACACAATGTCTAGATGTACCCAGTACAGAAGTAAACATTTTCTTTTGATAAGCTCTTTCTTGTTTGGATCAAAGCTTTTGTCCTGACTGAAATCAAAGACCATGCAGACATTTTGAACTCTCTGAAAATCTTTGGAGAATTATTTTAGGTAATTCATTATTGCAACCCCGTTCAATAAAACACTATGTCACAGCCTTACTATGTCCGATAAAAAAATACATATACCCATGATTGAACACATAAGACCAATGAAAGGTTTAAAGTGATGTAAAACTCATAGAACTAATGCCTCATTATAAAAGTACAGTATAGAGCCTGCGATCATCTACTGTATCGATGTCCTTATGTAGACACTTTGAATGTAATTGGTAAAGAACAGCTATTGCTAAAGCTTTGAGAAAAACGAATGTAATTGTAATATGTTTGAAAGAACAAAAAAAATGAAATCAAAACAAAATTGTAAAAGTATTTACAGTTTTAAAAAATTGAATTTTAATTTTAATCTTGTTCGAATGAATTTTAACTTGATAGTCTACAAAAGAATAACTATAATAATAATAATAATCATTATTGTCTGTATGGAAATTTACCTCATCAATTCTATTGACTCTATCAGCATTGTCTTCAACTTGACCTGGAGAAAAATGAAGCAACCTTTCTTTCTCTTTTTGCTCTTTCTGCTAGTATTAAATGTTTAGAAAATTACCTTTTTCTATTTTTTTTATGCTAAACAAAGTATAAAATTGTATACCCTATGAAAGTAGCTATTGACGAAAGGTGCACCCAATAAGATGATTAATACATTCATCTGCACCCATTGTTAACAAACGTTTAGGTAACAATCACAAGGAAATCATAAATATCACTTTAATACTGCAATGTTGTTTTTTTCTGTTTCTTATAGTGAGCCAAAGAAAAAATTTTATCACATCAAAAAATATACAATTAATTTTTACAAATGAGATTATTATAAAATATCTGTACTGTACAATATCTTTAACATATTATAAACACTCATCCTTCTGGAAGAAAGAAGATGAGAAATAGCAAACCTTAAAATTTCAAACCAATATTTCCAGTCAGAACAGTTTGATCAGACTCAACTCAATTACGAAGAACTGGAATGTAAAACGTCTGAACGTAACTGTGCGAGAAGATGCACTGCAAATACTTTTTTTTCTTAACCAAAATCAAAATGGACCAATAGTTTCAAGTAGAAGGAGCAATGTCAACTATCCCGAGATGAGCAACGGTTTTTTTTTAACGCCAAACAAGTGTCGTTTGACATCGCTCTCATGAATTATATTACATTAAGGTTCAGCAGTTTCATTACCCATTCTTTTCGTTTATAAAGATTAGGAAAGCAAAATAAAAGTGGAGATGACCATACTTTTTAGAATCTAACTGTGGTTTCCATTATTAAAGATGTAGGACTATGTCTGTTTTTAATTTCGTTGACATAATGTTTAAGCAAAACAAGAACATGACTTGTTATGCTCAGATTCGTCTAGGGTCGCCTAATACTTTGTCTGATTACACAAACTCTCTTTGTAATCTTGTTTTGACTAGACATAAGCAGAGCAATGTAAGTATTATAAATATTACTTTTTATATTACCAGTATAGAAATGCCGGAATACGAAGAGTCAAACTTCTCTTTTAGTAGCAGACGCTCTGCAAAATTGTGTGCATGTTTTTGAAGGTCTAGATTATCGCATGTTGCTAAGGTACAAAGTCCATGTATCATTTCTCGGTCGTAAATAGCTGGCAATACCTTTGTTAAAGCATAATTCAAAAGAAAATATAATTATGAAGAACAAGTGTTAAAATATAAAATATTTTAATCTATTTCTTGACTCGCTCTTGACTGATTAGCTAATTCTTCTAATTAGACGCTTACAAATATTTGTACTTAATTAATTATTATTATGTACTTGGAGTAACTAAACTATTTTTCCATTTTATTCATCTTATTCCACTTGTGACTTTTGTCGAAGGGGTGCTGTTAAAGTCAATTAACCAGATTCCTTCACATTTCCGGTCAGCAGGAGTCTCATCAAGAGAGAGAGAGAGGCCGGTCCATTCTAAAATGTACTCCAGCCAGCTTTTCTTAAAAAGACCCTTTCTTCGATCTCCCTCAGCTGTACCTTGACAGGGAATCATATCTTGTGATCTATTGGGCAAATAATGTAAAGGTCATCTGTTTCTGTGGCCTACGAGGGTGTCATGTGGCACAGTGACCAACCGCCTTATACTTTTTCTCCAAGTAATATTGGATACCCATTAGAGCTGGGTGGACTCAGAGACGCCCAACGATCCCGAAATTTAAAAACCCCAGTGTTCACCAGGATTTAAACCCGGGACCCCAGTTCGGAAGCCAAGCGCTTTACCGCTCAGCCAACCAGAGTGTTGACTTTTAAAAGCACAAACTCATGTTGTTGTTTTTCCTGGTATCTGATACGCAGCTTATTCCTGTAGCATTTGCTCTCAAATATTAAAATTCTCCTTTTAACATTGGTGTTTAGTGTCCAACTTTCACAACCACGAGTGATATTTTGTAATAACGAAAATACAGTTTTAATTTTACTTGGAAATTGATGTGACTTTTTCAGGTTTTCCACCATTTGCTCATAACGGAGAATGCCAAGCTTAAACGAGTTTTTATCTGTTGTGATCCACTTGCTCTTGTTATGTTTGACTCTTGTATTTCAATGAGTAAATTTCTAATGCTTGGACAATCCACTGTATGCAACTTATCGTTTATCTCCACCACAAACTAGTACTTTCCTTTTCTGCCCGATTACCGTGCAAGTTTTAACAATTTTAAATTAAAATCTAGCACCTGGGCTGCATTTTCTTTAATGAGGTCTATAGCATAATCATCAGCAAAGCTGAGATTGGAGATTGCCGCACGTCTATGGTCGAGCTAGGAATAATTTTTTCTAGAGTTTCAAGAATGCTTCAAAAATATGTTTAAAAAAAAAACGGTTATGAAAATACATGCTTATCACACTCCTTTGGATGTCCTAAAACGCTCTCGTGTTTAGTTGTTCAGAAGTACTGAGCTATTGGCATTTTAATATAGGGCTTTGATCATTGATGTTTATTTTCATCTCTCTCTCATCACTTTCCACATGCCATCATGACAAAACCTGATTAAAAGCTTGGTTTGGTGTTGAAGGTATTTTTTCAAATAACAGTTTAATGTAAAATATTTGTTCACCACAGCAATATCTATGATTCTGCAATGGCGTAACGTTGCGTTTCGTCACTCGTTTTTTTTATACAATGATTTTTAACTGCTACAACTATATTTATGCGACAAGAATTAAAATGTTTGAAATTATTCTGATTCTAATGTTGGCAATATCTATTGAGGAATGGCAATCATAGTATATAAAAAAATACTTATTAAGGGGAATAACTCCAAATGTAGTCATATATTTCAATACTTTTAGATTTATTTCTCCTTTTCTGATATCAAAATAAATATTTAGTACTATTTAATTAATCAATGTATTATTTTTTAAATTGATTAATGTATGGATAATCGTACGAACTTCCAACTTGATCCGAGAATGCGGGTGGGAGAATTAATGTGTACAAACATACCAGACACATAGATAGAGTTGAGGTGCATGCATATCAAATAATTTTTTTTTAAATCTCGATGACTCTACCGTATATTTTAAAAACTTCAGATTAATTTGTATTTTAACACTATCGCTAGTTTTCAAAACATAATTGATGTGGGCTCTTAGTTCTTCAAGGGACGACAGCCTATCAACTGTGGACAAATACAGAATACATTTCACATATTAACAAACAAAATACAAACAAATATTAAAAAAAAACAATATTATATATATACAGGGCTTTTTTGTTAAGTTACGCACCGGTACGGCGTACAGGCACCTTTTTTGAAAAATATTATTACTTTTCTTATATTTTAAAGTACATTAGTAATTTTTAGTAGTGAAATGTTACGCAATCAAATACTGAGTACTGGCACCTAATCACTGAGTACCGGCAAATATTGTTGTTTTTTTTACAAAAAAAGCACGGTGTATATATATATATATATATAGATAGATAGATAGATAGATAGATATACACATAGATAGATAGATAGTCTAGATCTAGAATCTAGATGATTTCAAACTAAACTTTTAGTGAAATAAAATAATGTAGAGAATTATGCCGTAAATTTATATATCAATTCTATATCATTTTTTTTAATAATAAACTTTTACGTAAACAACGAATATCTCTCTGTGTTACATAAGAGAGGAGTTACGGCGTTGTATGTGTATGAAACTAGACCATAAAAATGTCAGAAATAATGTTTTAAAAAAATGAATTCGTGTGTCTTCGATTTTCTCTAATTCATAAACCCGATAGATAGCAGCTTGAAATTTGGAACAATCATACTTCATTACTTTTTAAATTCATTGTTTTGCGTTTCATGCGAACAAAATTTTTTGGGTGGAATAAAATTAAGTAGAGAATCAGAACATTAGTTTTCGTGAAAATACGAAATAGAAATCACCAATTTTATAAAGTGAGTTGTGTGATCGAATTGGAAAGTGCGCTTAATTTGATCCACGATCAGATATTGTTGTCTTTACAGACTCCCAATCCACTCTTCAAGCACTTCACAGCAGCACCTCAAAAAGCCAAAGAGAATTGACAACACTAATAGTTGTAATACACCAGATGATGACAAAATTAAACATCAACATCATTACAGTGGATCCCTGGACATATTGGCGTCATGGGAAACGAAAGGGCAGATAAGCTTTCAAAGCCAGGCTCATCTATGAAACAACCAGATAGACCTGTTAACTACCTCATGCTAAGGTCAATCTTAGTCAACAATCACAAAGGGGACTGGCTAAACTAATGGGCATCAGGAAAAACAGGCAGAGCCATGTACAGAGAAATGACTACGCCTAACAAACTGGACAGTATTAACTTCCTCCCCTGCAAAGAGCAATCTACAATCTTCCAACTAAGAACAAGACACACACCTCTGTTAAATTACCATCTGAACAAAATAAATCCTACACAACTCCCCCTTTGCAGACACTGCGCCCACCCTTATAAAACCGTAAACCACATCCTCTTTGAATGCCTCTTCCTAATCCACCTTAGACAGACCCTACTTCCACTACAGCCCAACATAACCAACACCCTGTACGGCAGAGCTGTACAACTTTAAGGAAAACTGCACACTACTTTTCCTTGGCACAGTCTGCAAAAGAGCTGACAGCTCAGCAGCTTAAACTGGCTAGAAGAAGAAGAAGAAGAAGAATCCACGATCGAACAATTTTTAAGATCCATTCCTATAGCGCAAATGTAATTGTTATGCATGCATATTACTGGTACACACACATACACATACACACACACACATACATACATACATACATACATACATACATACATGCATACATACATACATACATACATACATACATGCATACATACATACATACATACATACATAAAATATTTTTATGATACAGCCAGTCCACATTTAATCTTTGACAGCCTTTCTTTTCGAGTAATTATGTGTGTCACTTTCATATTCCTATATTTGGTAAAGACAATATCCATCTATGTACTGCACAAGTGTGAACGTTATTAATGTTAGGTTTGAAAATTGACTTACAGTCAAATAGAAGGATTGACTTTTGATCATACTCTGATACTTTTTCGTACACCCTGACAGTTGCATATTCTGAGTCGTTTGGCATTAGTTGACCTTCCTCCGTATTGTAATAGTCTATTCTTGACTCTCTTATATGCTGAATCAATTGACATAATTCTTATACATCTGAAATATGATCCTCAAATGTGGCGCTCGCAATGTTGTTTGGCATGGAGAAAGTTGATAAACGGACTACAGTGTCACTATGCTTCGCTTCATTTCTTAAAAGTGCTGAAATGTTGTCGACATATGTCTTAAGGTCGGAATCTGTGAAGATCTCTTGAAGGTATAGATCACCAAAAAAATCTTGAAAACGTACGCGTGAGCTGTCATCGACAATTGGATCAGAAATGCCATCGAAATAAACACAAGAAACTTTTTGATACAAGTCTTTTTTCTCTTTTAAAAGTATGTCTATTTTATTTTTATCTATCTGAAATATCAATAAATTATTACTTTAGATTGTTAAAAAGAGAGACATGCAGTTAGATTGATAGATATATGGATAGATATATGGATAGATAGATAGATAGATAGATTGATAGATAGATAGATAGATAGATAGATAGATATATGGATAGATATATGGATAGATAGATAGATAGATAGATAGATAGATAGATAGATGGATAGATAGATAGATAGATAGATAGATAGATAGATAGATAGATAGATTAGATAGATAGATAGATAGATAGATAGATAGATAGATAGATAGATAGATAGATAGATAGATAGATAGATTGATAGACTGACTGACTGACTGATTGACAAGCAGACAGACAGACAGACAAACAGATAGATAGATAGATAGATAGATAGATAGATAGATAGACAGATAGATAGATAGATAGATAGATAGATAGATAGATAGATAGATAGATAGATAGATAGATAGATAGATAGATAGATAGATAGATAGATAGATAGATAGATAGATAGATAGATAGATAGATAGACTGACTGACAAACAGACAGACAGACAGACAGACAAACAGACATATTGACAGATTGACAGACAGACTGACAGACAGACTGACTGACTGACAGATAGATAGATAGATAGATAGATAGATAGATAGATAGATAGATAGATAGATAGATAGATTAATGATTTTATTTATCTAAAATATTAAAAGCTAATAATATACTACATTAAAAACACATTGAAATAAAAATATGAACTAAATATAAGTCTCAACAAATGTACTACTTACAAAATTCCAAAACTTGGGACATTTGTGCAAAATTGTCAAGGACGATGTTGTTAATTTTTGTTCCAAATCTATAACTTTGGAGCCAACTATTTAAAAAAAAATAGAAATCAAAAACTCTTTCTTTCTTTTTCTTCTTATTCTATCTCTTTTTTTCCTTTTCTTCTATGAAAAATACATTCAAACACATTACAATATATGTCGAAAAGAGGAGAAAGCTTAATTAACAACACATGCACTTCAATTCATTGCTTTGCGTTTAATGCAAACTAGGATACTTTCAATAAAGGTCATGAGTTTCATGGGCAACTGAGTAGACCAGACTGAAAGGACGCGTGGTTGCAACTTAATTGTGAAGAACAGGCAGTCTTAGCCCAGTTCCGAGTCGGTCAATGTCCAATTTGTGCTTACTTCGGACGGTTTCGGGAAAACTACGACGCACGGTGTCGACACTGCATCGAGGACGAAGAAACAGTAGACCGCATTCTTTATGAATGCCGCGTTATGCATGAAGGGCGATCAGGACAAGGATTTGAGAGAGAGAGAGAGAGAGAGAGAAGAGAGAGAGAGAGAGAGAGAACTGGTTCATGTTCGATTAGGGCTGTCATTTTACGGGGACAAGGTAGACATATGGCCCACTGTCCGCTTTTTACTTTCACGTACTCTAATGGCTCTAAGAGAGTAACCTCAGCATGGTTCGTTACTAATGGGGTTTATGATTCGGTAGATGGCAGTTTCTCTTCAATTTTTTTTTTAAATATGGTTTTCGGTATTACAACAGGTCTGATTTTTTTTCTGTCGTCGGAAGTATTATCTGTTATTTGGTTTTGAAAGTATTAGCAATTTCTAAGAGTTGTTCTTGGTTTTCAATTTTCGCAACTTGATCACTGGGCAAAAGGATGATGCTGGACCTATTTTTCAATACGACTTGGCGGTATCCTTCGCGGTATCTAGTGTTCCAGGCAAACAGAAAAAATACGGCAAACCATCTGGACATTTATTTTAATCATTATTATTAATGTTTGCTGTTTAAATATTTTGTATATTCTTATTGGCCTTGTAAACGAAACTTTGTATTTGACTATGACGAGGCTTACCATGAACTATCTTTAACATCTTTTCAGATAGCGCATATTTCAGGAATGACTTGATTAATCTCTCTTCGATCTCCAGCAAGTGATGGTCTGCGATTGTCGAAATACACTCACGAGAGCCAAAATGTACAAGAATGTAATGAGATATGCAGACTTTCAAAGACGCTATTTGGTTTGTAAAACTACCTTAAAACTAACGAAAGACAGCTATGAAACCTTTTTCTCATATTCGCTGGCACATCAGTTAGTGTATTGCCTTAAGGAGGCCTGTGGCTTCTAGTTCGATTTGTTGTACACTTTTTGTTTTTATAAAATACATTTCAAAAGCTTTCAACCTTCCTCCAGAGATCCCCCCTTTTCCTAACTTGTCCAGACAAGTGATAGGACCATTACGCATTGAGAAAGTAAGAAAGCATGAAATTGCGCTATATGAGAACAATCGGTAAAAGTAATTATAATCGCACAAATTTATTATTCTTAGTCTAGATGTATTACAAATTTAAATGCAATGGCACGATCGAAATGCGGAGTTCAGTCTGCAAATCAATGGAAACCTAAGAGGTAAAAGGAATAAGTGTACATAATTTTTTATGGATGTCCGATCGGCAGTTCAAGAGATCTATTATTTTATGAATCTCTCTCTCTCTCTCTCTCCATATATATATATATAAAGTATATTATAAAGTAGAATGTGAGGGGTATGTATGTATGTATGTATGTATGTATGTATGTTACTTATAGACATCAAAACCGCTTGACCAATCTTGATAAAACTAGGCAGGAATGTTCCTTGGGTACCAACTTAGACCGTAGTGTATGTATTGTAGCCCTAAAACAAACTTAAGACCCTCAAAAAAAAATATAGTTGTCCATTCATTTCATATTTTAATCAAATTAACATTCAAATTTGTTTTTCTAAAGCATTTTAATACATTCGTTCGCTGTTCGCTAAAGCTGCGTAGCCGTGTTGAGATAGGCCTATATTCATTCATGAAATAAGGTCACGCATGCGCAACACATTTAACTCTAGATTAGTGTAGATTTAGATCAATGTCTACCTCAAGATCTACTTTATACACATGAACATACAAAATTTAGTCTATTCATCTCAAATTTTAATCAAATATATGTAGGCCTACAAGCAAATGTTTTAATTTGAAAAAAAAATGGATTTAAGCCTATTAGTTATTTTGATTTGATAGCTTCATTCACGCCATTTTTACATTGACACATTCGCTTTACTTATTACATTATTATTTCGTTTAATTGTTACAAAACACTCTCAGT
Source organism: Biomphalaria glabrata (assembly GCF_947242115.1). Taxonomy (NCBI): domain Eukaryota; kingdom Metazoa; phylum Mollusca; class Gastropoda; family Planorbidae; genus Biomphalaria; species Biomphalaria glabrata. The sequence continues at coordinate 10,606,215 of NC_074727.1, forward strand.
GACTATATCGAAAGTAATGCGCAAATAAAGACCCGCGGGTCGCGGGTAACATATGTCTAGTATATATATATAATCTAATCTAATCTAATCTAATCTATCTATCGATCTATGTATTTCTGTATCAAAAATGCAGATAAACTTGTGGAGTCACAACTCCAGCCTGAGCCCCGCTGCGCCAGGCATCCCCCTCCACCGAGGGGACTAGTCGGCAAAAGTTAAAGATGTTAAAGATCGAGAGACACAGCAATGCGATATGGAAACGTAAACACAACACAATTTAAAGTTAGATAACGACAACAGCACCGCAAATATGGTATGTGACAGGTCAAGACAGGTTTAAAAAAACACTTTGATATGGGACCAACAATCTGGACAAACCATTTCTGTCTGTTTCAGCGATAAGATATAGATTTATAGTTTAATCAACTGACATGCTGGTGTAAGGATGTATTTACATTGCAGAGATTTCAGTTTCATATTTCGTTCATAAGAAATACTTTATTCTAGAGACACGTACATATGACTCTTTTTATTGAAATGAAGCCACTGGGTTAGCCTTATATCTTATAGTGACTAAGGAACTTATAACAAGGCTGCATTCATTTTAGACCACAAGAAAAGCTAACGCAGAAAACAGGCACAGACGTTGAATAAAACTTAAATAGAGCCTCGGTAGACAATAGCTTTGTCTGCGTTGAATGTAACGAATTTTGCAGGTTGCGACCCTGGACTACGTACTCATTTAAGATAGTGTACTCTTCATTAGTCTCCAGACTAAGAGACAATACCTAATGGTGGCTGGTCACACGCATTTGGAAGGTATTACGTGTGTTTTGTGCTGCAATAAAATGAATAGAATACATAAACAAATAAAATTACTTAACACAGGGTTTCTTTGTTCTGTGAAATCTGGCGCAATGACCGTACATTTTTTAGAACATAATCTGCACTATTTGCATGGTATTTAATTATTTTTTTTTTTAAATTAACAAAATTACTATTAACGTTTTTACAGTTAAATTGTTAAATTAGGTGACGTCGTTTCATCTTACAAAATGAACAGTATTCATGAGATGTCTCTGAAACAAGATCGATTTTAAATGTTTTAAAAGAACACATTTTAATTTATTTTCTCATAAGCAAATCCAGTCAGAGCATGAAATCGTGTCCAAGAGACCATAAAAGCTTTCATATACATTATGAGTGAACAAAGGAAATCTTCTAAAAGACGTTTTACTGAACACTAGGATTAGATTACATATATCAATTCCATATCAGTTCCATTTTGTCTTGAATATCTCACTACTATATTACCAATCCGCTTCATATCTTCTTGGTTTTCACTTTCCTTATTAGGAAAAATTGTGCATTTTAGAGTGTATTTCTAAAGCTCATAATGCTGGAATAAGCTTGTATCAGGAGGAGCTTACAGCAACTCAGAGCCCCTAGTTGCCTTGGATTCGGGGGGAATGTGTCTTTTTCTAGGAGACATGACACGTAAAGTTTTAGAAGTATTGTTTAACATGTGATATGTTTTAATTTTAAGGATTTTATAACCAAGAGTTGCATGCAATAAGGATACGCTTCGATTGTTTATATAATAATTATGAACCACGAACGTCTACTATATTAAGTAGGAAGTACTTTTTAGCGGCACCCGAAAAGGGAAAAGACGCTATTAGTTTTGTGTGAAATGTCTGTCCGTCTGTCCGTCTATCCATCTATCCGTATGTCCGTCCGTCCCGTTTAGATCTCGTAAACTAGAAAATATATTGAAAATCCGACATCACAATATTTTAGACCATTCAAAGTTCTGATACAACGGTTACTTTTTTTTTTCTGAAAGCGAAAAATCTAATTTTTAAAATCAGTTATGCAAGCACTTTTAAAGAGAAAAAGCTAATTAGTATGCATTACAAGTTAGACCTAATTTAAAAGGCATAGTAATCTTATAAACATCATTTTCCTAAACCTTTTAATTGCATGCACGGAGAGCTCTCTCGAAACAATTAGATCAATTATAAGACAGCAGTTAGGCCAGGGGAGGCGCGGTGGCTGAGCGGCAAAGCGCTTGGCTTCCGAACCGGGGGTTCCGGGTTCGAATCCTGGTGAAGACAGGGATTTTCAACTTTGGAATCTTTGGGCGCCTCTGAGTCCACTCAGTTCTAATGGGTACCTGACATTAGTTGGGGAAAAGCAAAGGCGGCTGGTCGTTGTGGCTGGTTACATGACACCCTCGTTAACCGTAGGCCACAAAAACAGATGAACTTTACATCATCTGCCCTATAGGCCATAAGGTCTATAAGGGGAACTAGTTATTCCAGGTTCACATCTAACCTTACATTCACTTTCACCTATCCTTTGATCTGCTGGAACCTTCTTTCTCCATTCTTAATCTCTCATTTGTCTTTGATATAATTTCATTCGGATGTTCTTTCTGAAAATATTGAAGCCTGCCTGGGTGGACCACTTCGGGGGCCGATTTTGAGTTTTTGTTTCCACACAAACTTTCTTTAGTAACCTTGTTTTGTTTGTTCTTTTAGGAAGATATTGCAGTAAAAGATTGTCGTTTTGTTCTTATTGACATCCTTTGATAGTTGGTGATAAAAAAAAATTGAGTTGGCTATCATCGTATTATATATTCGCTAGCAATATTGAGTTGGTGCTTGTGGGATGTTGTTTCTTAATAATAAAAAAAAAGGAATATAGAGTTTAATAACAGAGATTGCGTTACTTACCAATTGACTCATAAAATACTTTTAAACCTTTGGCGTCTAGAAGCTTCGACAGAAGTTCCAGTTTCTCCTTGCATACAGGAGATGATGAACATTGAGGTATAAATATCGTATCCATGTTTGAGGATGAGTTCCGCGTGGGTAGCAAAAAAAAATTAACTTTGGCTCTTAAATTGTCTTCAATAGAGTTTTAAAAATGGTGAGCTACATTTGTATTTCATGGCTTCTTAACTTTATGAATAGTTTCCAAATGTCTTCAGTCCATGGTCCATGTATTGTCCATGGTCTTTTACTGGCTATATATATTTCATTATGCTTTCCTTTGTCTGTCACTGATGTTTAATAATGATAAAACTCTATTCTACAACAACAGCCCCACACTACTTTGTTGTTTCGGCCAAATTAAAGACATTATGTTATAGAACACAACATATAAAAAAATCACACAAATTTTTATTTTACTTTGTTTATCAGCTAGAGTTCAAGTATTTTTTTCAACAGTAGTTAAAAGTTATCTCAGACGGTAGACGTTTTGAAAATAAAATAAAGGTTGAAAATAATTTCCCTCAACATAAAAAAAAACAACACCTCCTGCTTATATAGCATTGAATGCACTATGTAAAATCAAGCTTAAAATTACGTAAAACTCAAATATAGTAACACTACTTTTTTTTGTTATTACGATAATCTTAGAATTGCAGAACTAGACACTATTACCAATATAGACCATAGTTTGGCATTTTGTACATACAGTTATTGATCTATAGGCTGATTCTCCATATCCATTTGATAAGAGAACAAAAGAACTCATACAATCATTAATAGCTAGCACATTATTAAAGTAAGCTCTAAATTTAGAACACTAGAACACACAACATATTTTAAGTATCCATTTATTGCATTATTATGTCAGTTATTAGGCAAAAGTGTAGTCAAATGTTACAAAAAGTACACATAATTTTAGCTAATGACTCTTATTATCATGCTTTACATAATAAAGTACAGATGTTCCTTCAAAAGTGAAGACAATTACGTCCTACTCGTATCCATGTGTTAATCTAGCTGTGCAAGTTAATTAGAGACCTAATCTCTGCAAAGTCATGGATTTTCCTGGCTGAACCAGGCAAAACATTCCGTATTTTAATGGCGCTAGGGGGGTGGGGTGGAAATAAGAAATGTACCTATATCTTTGTGACTTTCAGGGTATTTTATTGTTTGTTTATGTATTTGTAATCTGGTGTAATAATGTTACTTTACATTACATGTCTAAAGAGTCTGACAGTTGATTTATAACGTTCAAATCTTGTTTCGTGAAATCCATAAAGAAAGTAAATGTATGTCGATGTAATTCTAGGCGCTAAATATTGGCACGAAGGAAAACAATTCATTACTTTTATTTATAGATATTTAAAAAAAAAGATTTTTAAAAACTATATACATCCTAAAAAAAACTTCCATTGCATTTGGGCTAGGTAATAATAAACATACTGTTTATACAACGAATTAGACCCCTAGTTGAATCAGAACATTACAATTAACTCGTTAGCCTCTTTCAATCGTGAAAGGTATATGGTTCACTTTGTAGACCTTCTTTTCGTGTGAAAGTAGAGCACTATTCTGGAGAGACATTTCTTTCATATTCAACGCAATTTTTTTTATTCAGAGTCTGAAGGCATTTGCTTTGACGGTAGTGTAATCAGCCATTGTTGGTTTCACTCTTTCTTCTTTCAAAGTTGACGACATTACTTGCTCTCAGCCCAAAACTTTCTTAGTCACCATCTCTCTCCACATCTTAGTAGTCAGCATCGATATCCATCGCTTTGAGATCTCGTTTTATTCATCAACATATCGGAGATTGGGGGGGGGGGGCGACCCATTTTTCTTATACTACTCTTAAGTTGCCCAAAACAGTCGTCTTTTCCGAGGATGGTGTCTATACTGGGAAGACCTGAGCGTGTAAGTACCTCTGTCTTGTCATACAATTTTTAAGATAATGAGGAGTTAACGCAAGTGGAACATGTTTGATTTGCGCTATTGCTTCGCATATGTAGTCTATGTTTCACTACCGTACAATAGGGTACTCAGGACGTATGCGTTATAGACATACATATACGTTTTTTTTAAGAGTGAGGTTTTTTATTTGTTTTTCATACGCGAGAGCAGAGAGTCTTTCAAAGTTTAAAGCAGCCTTCCCAATGTGCATTTTAATTCTTCTAGGAACAGATCGCCTATAATTTTGAATCCTAAGTAGCACAATTCGTACAAAAAATACTACATGTCTTAAAAATAATAATAAAGATAAATATAAATAAAGACTTATTATGGTTGTAATTAATTATCCATCACAGTGCTTTTTTTTTTCAAAGACTTCTAATTAATAGAATTAAGCCGTGTTAATTGTTTACAACATAAACGACTTTAATAATTCGCATTTCTTAACTATCGAATCGAAAATCTCTCAAATGTGGTCAAACTAAGCCTTATTTTGCTTTTTCTCTTATTTCGAAAACCTGTTTTACACCTATATTTCTATTTTTTTTTGTTTATTCTTCAACGTACAGACATAGTCTTACAAATGTTATTATGATTTTTAAAAATGTATATTATTAGCTTAAAAGGTCCTCATGGAAAAGTTTTGGCTCCTTGACATTGGAAGGGTATTTTGTACATGAATCGAACGATTTTCCTAGAAATTCGACAATTTATGTATATCTTTGTAAAAAAAAAAGAAAACTTCTAGCTAATCGGCCACTGAAAAATAATATCCTCTTAAAATTAAATTTGGCTATTTTGAACACACTTTAAGGTGGTATTCCCGCACTCGACTCAAATGTTTCTTTATATTCAGCCAAGAGTTGAATTAATAAATAGATGTAAATGAACATTTTGCGCAGCGTTTTATGCAGAAATTAGCTGGACTCTTAAAAGAAACATTTCAGTTCGCAAATTAAATGTCATAATTAAGATCGTCACTGAGAATTAAAAAATATTCGAATTATCCCATTATGACATGCTTCATGAAAGCAAATGTTTAAAATAATAAATCAAATTTTTCATTTTTCAAGAAGATGATGTTGCTCTTTAATCTCTTATTCACCTTCTTCCCCTTCAATTAATCCCTTTTATTTTTAAACACGGCAAATTACAAAGAAATACTTTAAAAAACAATAACAAAGCAATTAGTTTGGATCAGTCATGTAATTATATTTTTAATAGATCTAGATTAACAATAATAATATTGTGCGCTTAGAAATTATTTTTTACCAATTGTTTTTGTTTAGTGCAATTTCATGCTTTTAGTTTTCTCAATACGCTATGATCTTATCACTTGTATGGACCAGTAGTAAAGGAGTTGAGGCGAAAGAACGGGGTATCTGGGTGATCTTTTTTTTTTTATGTATTTATAAAGAAAAAAATGAACGATCTGAATTTGAACTCGTGGGTTTAAGCCTTCTGAGGCATCTCAAGTCAACACGGTAACCACTTAGCGACACTACTAGCAAAGAGCCTATGAACATGGAAGATTGTATAGTTATCTATTGTTTCTATATTTCATGTTTGTCTTCACTAAGCCTCAGACGACGATCTATAAATGGGACTAATTCAGCTTATACCACCACTTCAGTCAAGTACAATTTCTTTCCTTTGTTCAAGATAAAATAAAAAATTAATTACCAAGAGTTAAATAACTTATTGGTTAATTTTTTAAAATTGATTCTTGTGTTTGTCAGGTAAAAGAAATAGTTGTGCAAAATTTCAGGTAGATGTGAGATTGGGTGTGGGAGAAATAACGTGTACACACTTTTTACCAAACAGAATGAGTAAGTTAATATTTGCTTTGTAATAAAAATGATATATTTTTTGTTTTGTATCTTTTTTATGTGAACAACAATACATTTTTGTCTAATAGATCTGGGATGTAATTTTATAGTCTAATCGTTATGTTATTAACATCACAATCTTGCATGGGATCTAATATATTATTAAAAACAAAATTATACAATTATTCTCAATAAAGAAAAAAAATCAATGCATTTTTTTAAATTGATTTTTTCAAGTAAATTTTTTTTGTAAGTCTACTACAGTTACATTGAGATCACAACAGAAATATGACGGCTACGTATCAACAAGATTCAAAGACAGACTAGGAAAAATTTATTAAACATGTTTATGTTACGGCCCAAACCCGAATTTGTCTAGTCGCTAACTGGTTGGCCTATTAGAGATTTGGCCAGCCATTTCGCAAAACGGCATGGAATGATCAGCCTAATCCAGCAGGAAACGGTCATGAGCAGATTTGATTTTTGAATAAAAAAAATAAGGCTTGTCTACGAGTCCGAACATTAAAGAGGAATGTAGTATTTCCTTTGGCCACTCAGCCCCAGCTGTGACCTACATATTTTGCCACATCCAGGGCAGGCATAACCATTGTCCGCTGGTGGTCGATTTAGATTTTCTTTTCGCCATCTGCGTCTGTCCTCGGCAGCAGATTTTCTTTTGGCCTCAAATGTGTATCCCGCGGCCTTTGTAAGTGACCTCCACCCTTAATGATAATTACACGCTATACTAACAAAATCTGTGAAATGACATTAGTCTAGAAAGTGATCTATCTCTATCTTTACTTGTTACAATAAAATGAACTTTTATGACATTTCGAACCACACAGCTGATTGTTATTTTAAAACGGCATCGATTTTTTTTAGCACCCGTTGTAGTGATAGTAGAGACGCAATGGTTCCATGTAGTTATAATATTTTATATTTTATTTAGATTTGGTTAATGTAATTATGTCAGCTTTATTACACAACTAATATGATGAATTTTTATACTTACTATATGAACTACCTTCTTCTAGAAAAGCATACATGTGGAATACTATATATATAACGGCATATAGGATTTTGGCTTAGCCGTTTTGGTGTTGTTCGAAATATGATTATACAAGAATATTTTTTTTTGTTTTTATAATTTTTTTTTCTCTGTACTGTACACTAGTGTATGTACGTACCCTCCCTTGCTCCTTACAAAAAGGATTTTTTTTAATTTTTGAATATTTCCTGAATACAAAATGCAAACTATGACAGGTTAGTTTTCAACCCCAGACAATGATATTGGCATTCTCCATTCTATAATTAAGGTGTGCGAAATGCACAGAATGACATCTCTTAGTTGTTGTTAGAGTTACCATGAACTAATAATGGCAAAAAGTGCTGAATGAACGTACATGTATATACTTGATTATGAACTAAGTATACATTATATAATAAATAAGGTTGAATCCTTCCTTTATGAGCTGTTCTCTTACCAACTAGAGCTTTATTTTGCTTTATTACTTTGACTTTGTTCAAAATAAAGCCTGAACAATAGTATATTACTTATTATTTACAAATTACTGCTTTGAAACATGAGTTTTCCTAGTAGGCCAAGCTATTTTCTGAAAATATGGATTCCGAAACAAATAAAGAGGAATTAATGAGACATGCACATATTTCAGCCAACTTAAGAATGACATTAACCATAAGGGGAAAATAATCACATCAAAGGCCAGCAACGCTGAACATACAAGGGCGCTAACCAAATAAAAGCAGTGCGCGATTGTCACTACTATAACAATTACAACGCCACTATTAAACCTATTGGGCTTGGCTTTAACTTCAGGAGAAGGTTTTAATGAAGTCACTAAGCAAATGTTACTTCTGTCTGTAACTCTCATTGAATCCAAAGTTTCTTTACAACAACGATCATTAGCAATGGTACCAATGTCAGCAGTGTCTGATTCAGCAGATGTCAAGCTATAAATAGCACTAGATGTATCACTTTTATTGTTTTTTAAGGATTGACAAGACGCTTCTGACAGTTGTACATTATCATAAACATTATTTTCATTACCAGGATTACAAATACCACTTATAACATTTGGAGCAGGAGTTTCGCGGGAGTCGAGCGAATTCAATTGAACGCCCACACAAGACAGCGTATTGCTGCTTTTCCAAGATGAACTTTGATTGAGATTTACTTTGACTATTTTTCTTTTTCGTCTTTGTCCTCTTTTGTGTGTTTGTATTGCCACCAGCACAGACAAAACTACCAGAATGCTCAGCAACATGACCGTCGAAGTGGGAAACATTATCAGAACAACTTTTTTACTCAGAAAAGTGACGCAAGTCTTGTGCTGGCTGAGACATTCGAGCGTGTCTTCGATGTCTTCCCTGTCCCAGCCTAAGCTGACGGTCAAGAGAAATAACGCCAGAGGAATGATCCAGACGGTGGCAGCTAAGCCATAGCCTGATTTGGACTTCAACATCCGGTGACGTAATGGGAACCGAAGCATGGTGAAAGAGTCCAAAGTAAGGCACACGGCGTGGTATATTCGTACTACTTCGGAAAGGACGTCAGCGTATATCTTAACCCGGCATAAGGTGAAGCCAAGCGTCCAACGCCCGTTGCTGACCACTTGGACAATGGTCAGTGGCAAACAGAAGGCAGCGATGAACATGTGTACAAAAGAAATGGAGATCAACAAGGTCTCTCGGACGACGCTGAAGCTGCCAGGTACGTTGATTCTGCTGACGTGGTTGCTGCGCTGTCGGTGGTTGACGAAAACGTAGATGATAAAGATGTTGGAGCTGACGATGAAGGCGGCGACGAGACACATGAGAGTGGCAACAGTCACAAGAAGATGTCGGTTCGTTGTAAACCTTATGCTGGATTCCGACAGATCCACAGAAACATTGGCACACACTGAACTATTCAGCGCTTCCATAGTGACTGCATCAGTAGGCTAACATTTTGGTTTGTGTAATCCACTCGATAAAATTCAAGAGAAATAATTTATTATCACGTTGTGTTGCTGTTAACCCTTTTACACCTGGCGGCCTCAAAAACTTCCAACGAATGTGTCAATGAACTCATCGCCGAGAGTAAACTTCAAGTCGAATGTGGCCTCACTATGTAAACAGGGTAGACGTTTTGCGTCCCTGGCCATATACAGACCAAAGAATGGCTTTGCCCGGTATAATGGATTATCTGTAGTTTGATCTAACCAAAAAATGACACTGGAATACAGTGATTCAATGAAGAATTCCTAATAATGAAACAGCACTTGGACTCGATAATTGATAATATTTCATAATAACATTTGTTTTAAATTAATTTTGAAATGGTCAGCTCTTGCGTTAAATAATTCTTTGCGTTAAAAATAAAATCACCGAAAAAGGCAACGTCTGTTTTAGAACATTATCAGACCTAATTGAGTGATACCTAATGATAATCCAACCTCCAGTTTCTTGTTACACTCATAAACATGATCCGTAGCTACACTATCAAAGTTATCGTTAAACAATGCAATAAATGGTTACAAACTGTCAACAAAAAATACTTTTTTTATAACAGAGCATGAAGTCAGCAACAAAAAAGAAACAAAAAAAAAAACATAAAGAAGTTAAAAAAAGAAATTTCATATCGAATCATATCAGCAAATGTTTATTTTAGAGACTCCATGAACTGAAGTGATATGTAAATATGTATTACATTTTAGATACTAACATCACGTGACTCTAAAGTAGTGCTCTAAATTTGTTAATTGTCTTATATGTGGCTTTTTCTTTTAGGACTAATGTGCCTGATTAAAAAGTGCTTTAGTTATACTATTAATATTTCAACGATGCTAACAACTCTAGCAAGCATTAAAGAAGTGAGATCAAAGTTAACCTTATTTTATTGCAGTTAAATTACGAAACTCTTTGCATGTCATTTAGTCTGGGCGGGGTAATTAGTTTTTACCTTATCTTTCACTATGGAAACCATCGACAACAACAAACGCTGTGCCTATTGATTGTATAGAGGATAAAATAAAACATTTTAAAATAAATGCAATCTAATTTCAATGCAAATATTTGCATCCTTTACACGGCATGAAATTATGAGCGTACTGTCAAACTTGGTCATTTTCAGCTGTTTCCTGTATCATCTTATATCACTTGGCCCGATGGAGTTAAGCTGCTTGCACACTATACGGTTGTTAATTTCGGCCGCTACATTGTAGTCTTCACGTTGGATTAGATTTATTCGTACCCAATCTAGATAATACATTTTTTTTATTTTTTCATTTTGTCACGAAAGTTATGTAAGATGGATCATAAGCGAATTTGGATTTGGCTCATGCCTTGTGGTCGTAGGACTGAAACCCGGCTAGTGTAAAAGCATGCCTTTAGTCATTTTGCCCAGTTAGTCCATGGAGGGGGGGGGGGAAGAGGACTGTTAAGTCTAGTGGCAGAAAATGGCTAAATTAAATCTTTGGACGGTTATTTAAACTTAACGATGTGAAGTGAAAGCTCTCATGCCCTTCTTTCATTCTCAAATCGTCCGTTTTTCAGTTATCTTTCCAAACCATGTAGTGTGCAAGTAGCCTTAGGATTAAATATGCGAAAAAATTATTATTTCAAAAGGAAACTCACTTGGATAAATGCTACTCAAGCTTCGTAGATAAGGAGGACGTTACTAAGTCTTAAGGAAAGTAAAAAGAAGTCATTGTGCTGGCCACAGGTCATCCTCCTGTAACTGTTAGCCACAATAAAACATCTTGCCCCATGGAAGTGACCTCTAGTTAACCAAACATGACCTCTAGTCAACCAAACATTACATCTAGTCAACCAAACATGACCTCTAGTCAACCAAACATGCCCTCTAGTCAACCAAACATGCCCTCTAGTCAACCAAACATGACCTCTAGTAAACTAAACATGACCTGTAGTCAACCAAACATGACCTATAGTAAACTATACATGACCTCTAGTAAACTAAACATGACCTCTAGTCAGCCAAACATGACCTCTAGTCAACCAAACACGACCTCTAGTCAACCAAACATGACCTCTAGTCAACCAAACATTAATTCCAGGAGGAGGTCTATAATAAAGGGACGTAGTGAAAAAAACTATAAATGTGGATGTAAAAAAAAAAATAAGTTTTACAATGCTTTCAGAAATGTTCTCATCAAATGTAGTAGCGGTTTATTCGTGAATGCCACTATAGAAATGAAAGCAGCGTGAAGGTATCGCAAGGACACGACCAAGGCAATCACCCACAGGGGAAACATCCGAGTTTTGAACACAAAGAAAAAAGCGATGATTATATACAAAAATAAATAAACGCTATACACAGTTGCCATGGTGATGACCTGACTAAAAGCTTTCCGTTTCTTATCATTTCTAGCTTTATTTACTTTGTACGTGTCACTTGTAACCTTGACATTTTTTTTATCACAGTCCCTCTCCTCTCCTATCTTTGTGTTACACGAAATGGTAGAAATGTGATCTTTGTTTATTACAGGATGTATCGAACCGAGTTCTTTGTTGGCTTTGTTGGATTGCGCACTTGCAACGTCATCAAGTGCAGTAGCTGTTGAATGTTTACTTTTTATTTCACTGAACCCGTTCAGCTTTATTTGTAAGTTCCGCCTCTGGTGCGCTCTGTTGATTTCTTTCAATACCATGAAGGACATTGCAATCAAAAGAATGAACGCCAGCAAGACAGAACTTGGTATGGTGAAGAAAAGAAATTTTTGGCTGAAGATGTTGGCGCATATTTGGTTTGCCCGGAGGCATGACAGGGTGTCTTCGATGCCGTCTGTGTGCCACCCCATACAGAAAATGAAGACGAATATCATCACAGGTGTTGCCCAGCTGAAAATGACCATGCCGTAACCTGTTCTAGAGGTCAGCAGCCTATACCTCAGTGGATATCGAATCATGAGGAACGAGTCTAAGCAAGTGCACATTAAGTGATATATTCCTACCAGCTCCGTCAAACACTCAACGAAAATCCGGACAGTACAAATGGTATGTCCGATTGTCCAGCGCCCGTTACTGATAACCTGCACTATAGACAAAGGTAAACAGAAAGCACCGACAATTAGCTGGGCAAAATAAAAGGAAATAGACACAATTTTGCTGTGGTCACTGAGCACTTCGCGTTTATCCGTTACGTTGGTGCTGCGGTAGCGGTAGCGGCTGTACGCCAGAACCACAATGAAGAAAATGTTGGTGCCGACGATGAAAGCGGCGAGGAGGCACATGACAGTGGCGAGGAACACAAGAAGATGGGGATGTGTCGAATAACTTATGCTGGAGTCTGACAAATCGACTGACACATTGACACACACTGTCAGATTGAACATCGCTGTCTCCTTGTTTCTTGTCATCAATGTCAAAAATGTAAAACGTAAACTGAATGTTTGTTTTCCGTTTTTAATTTCAAAGCAGATAATAATCTGAAACGCCGGTGATAGTTGATGCATTCAAACAATTGTGATGTATAGGTGTGGTCTCAGATTGTAGAATGTAATAGTTCATTCGATTCCAACTGCAACTTTACTGTAGAGATTGCATCGCTGATTACTTTTCACTCCTCGTTTGATTAGGTATGAATCAAGCAACCGGTTTGTAAGTCCAGAAGTGGCTTATGAGGCAGGCTTTTGCAAAACACTTCGGCAGCTCTGCTGCATCATGGAAAATGTATACGTCTGATGCAGGTGTCAATATAAAATTCTAACTTGCAACGCCACATTGTATTCGATTTGACACATCGCCCTTGTGTTCCTTCTCTTAACAGATCACGTGATAAAAACATCACTTTATAACGTGTTGCCTATACTATTATTCAGAGCTTCCTTTGTATAAAATAAATAGGTGCCGGTTCTCAGTGATGGATTGCCTAACTTTAAACTACTAATAAATTTCAAAAAGGTGCCGGTAAGCCGTACCGGTGCGTACCGTCACAAAAAAGCACTGCTATAATACAAGTTCCCATTAAATCTCTGAATTTTAAAGAAGAGTCATTTGTGCCCGTGACGTATACTTTAGCGAATAATCCTTTCTGAAAAAAAAATATGTCTATGAACTTTCTATTTTATGTCTTTAAAAAATTATCCTTTTAAAGTTGTATATATGCTTATAAATAGTGAACAATAACAATATGTGATGTATCTATATTTCCATAGATGTATACTATAATCACTTCATTTTAATGCACTTTTTTCCTATAAAGAATTCCAGAAGATCTCTGACATTACTAAATATGTCGTAAAACTCCTGTTTGGTGACGTTGAACTGAGTCACCCTTGGGGTCAACTCTTCCTTGATGTTCCTATGGACCATGGACCAAATAGATATCGAACGAGGCCAAATAATAGCAGCATCAAAGTTGTTCATTGGCCACCAAACGGTAGAATCATTTTAAATTAATTGAAAACGTCAAGAGTTACATCCCATTCGAACCTGACATTTCATTGACAATATAAAGCCATTCGTCGAGACGATCAAATTGGAGCATTGTATTGATTTCTTTGAGTCATCACAATAGTTACCATCCTCCCCACCCCCCACCCCCAATTAAACTCATGTCATTAAACTCCAACTACCAAATGTTAGATTAGACTCAGTGGCTGAAATGACAAATTTAACTTATTATAGTCATTAAAGGTAAAACTTGACTCAGTAACTCTAATGATAAATCTATCGATCTATCTATCTATCTACATTTATATATATATATATATATATATATATATATATATATATATATATATATATATATATATATATATATATGCATGACGAATATATGGAACTGAGATGCACAAAGAAAAGAGAGATGTAATTAATTGAAACATTGTTAGAAACTTGATGTATTTGCCTGATAATCAGTTAAATACACAACTAAATTTACAATAATTGTGTAAAAATACTTATTTTTTTAGAATCATCTTCATTGATCAGCTTTCATGGGTAAATAACTCGTGGGACTCTATGGGATCTTTGGGTTAAGTTCAAATCAAAACAATCAAGTGTATGATGATAAACAAGTATAAACATATGTATGATGATAAACCAATACAACCAAATGTATGATAACAAACCAATACAACCACATGCATGATAACAAACCAATACAACCACATGCATAATAACAAACCAATACAACCACATGCATGATAAGAAACCAATAAAATCACATCTATAATAACAAAATAAATACAATTTAAAGTATGATGATAAGCCAATACAACAACATGTATAATAACAAACCAATATAATTAAGTTACAAATCCTTAAAAACTTTCAGAGAAAAGAATAGGGGATGGGGTTCCTAAAATCATGTGAGTGGATGAGTAGTATAAACATTTGAGCGTATAACCTTTAGTAATAACATTGCGTTTTCATATCTAAGCCTACTTGAACAGTATCATTAACTCTATCCATAACGTGACGACCAAACACAACATCAGAACTGCACTGTGGAGCCACTTCGGTTCTACTAAAACAAACACGCTTTGATTGACATTTCAGCACTTTATCAGGATGGACATCAACATTGGACTTTGTCCTTTGCTAATGAATAGCCCATTACACTGTGTCCACATTGGAGTAGTTGTGAAATCTCTGTTCGCCATATACGGTGTCGTGCTAAAATTGTTACCAGTATAATTACACACAAATTGTTGATATTTTTGTTTAAATTAAACTTTCAATTTAACATTGTAAAATTTGCACAAAGTTAACTATTAGATAAATAAATTTAAATTTTTGATATTATTTTAAAGTAATTTTTAAGGATTATTTTTGATCTCATGATCATTGAAGATTCCAGTCTCATGTGTTCAACTCATATTTAGATTTCCCTTTTCAAAGTGAAACTATTCACCGTGGAAATGCTGTATACTTTGAACTGTGATAACGTATCTCTGGATTTGTCCGAATCCAGCACAAGGCTTACGAGGCACCCTCATCTTTTAGTAGCCATTGCCACGGGGATGTGCCTCATCGCCACTTTGATAGTCGTTTGCCACTTACTGATCATCGCCGTACTGATCCAGCATCGATACCACAAAAAGTATGTCAACCGGAACAACAAGCAGGAAAGTATGAGTCCCGTCCGCCAGAAGTTAACCATCTCCAACTCTCTGCTTCACTTGGTCATCGCTGTCTTCTGCATGCCTTTGGCCATTGCTGAAGTGGTCAGCAACGGAGAGTGGACGCTTTCGTCCAGCCTCTGTCGGGTTAGGATATACGTTGAAGTCCTGACCGAAGTTATCCGAGTATTTCACTCCGTTGTCTTGTGGCTGGAGTTTTTCGTCCTGGTTCGTTTCCCAATGCGACACCGGATGATGAAGTCAAGGTCAGGCTACGGAATTGTGGTAACGGTTTGGGTCGTTCCTTTGTTGCTTCTAATGGTGGCTGTGAGTTTAGGCTGGGATACGGACGGGATTGGAGAAGATCTTTACTGCCTCAGCCAAGCCAACAAATGTGTGACATTCTTCAGCAAGAAGATGGTGCTCATGATATTTCCGCTAACGCTGATCTTGTGCGCTAGTATTGTGATAGTTATGGTTGTCATTGTTGCGTTTGAAACTCACAGGCGACAAGGAAATTTAAATAGGCTTAACAAGCGATCAGATCTAATCGAAGCTGATAGTCATCGGTTGAAACCTATGAAAGATACAAACTATGATCCGTCTGATAGTGATATAAAAATATTAGCAATAGATGAAAAAAATTCTCTGGATGTTGAAAGACTTGTGGCTTTGAAGCACTTAAACAAAGTTAATGACTCGTATGGCCAAGTGGTGGAAAAAACAAACATAGATTCAATAAGTGTAGCTTCTTCCAACATAGCTACATCAACGACAGCCTCAAAAGGCTCAGTTTCAATAAACACAGCTACGTCAAACACAGCTTCTTCAAACACAGCTACTTCAAACACAGCTACTTCAAACACAGCTACTTCAAAAACAGCTACTTCAAACACAGCTAATTCAATGACTGCATTCACTATCTCAGTATCATTAAACGCAGATTCTTCACTCACAACTTCAAATTACTCAGTTTCAATAAACGACGCCTCTTCAACGACAGCCTCAAATAACTCAGAATCAACAAACGCAGCTTCTTCAATGACAGCCTCAACTAACTCTTTTTCAATAAACGCAGCCTCTTCAACGACAGTCTCAGCTAACTCAGTTTCGATAAACACAGCTTCTTTAAACGCAGCCTCTTTAAACAAAGCTTCTTCAATCACAGGCTCAACAAACACTGCTTCTAATGTTTTTAATCAAAGCGAACAAAGTATGAGATCAAAGTCCACTGAAGCTGACCTAACTTTTGGATCCAGAACTCATGTTACTTCTAACAATGTATGCACCATTTCTCGCCAACGCCATTCTAAAAAGACTAGAATTTCACAAAACTTTATTGACACATCAGTTAGCACAACTGTTAATGCCAGTAGCGTAAATAAGAAGGTCAAGGCCAAGGCTAAGAAAAATACCAAATGTGTTCGCGTAGTTATCCTTGTGACAGTCGTAAATTGCATTTATTTGGTTACCTCCCTTCTCATTTCGGTCCTGCTGGCCTACGACACGACTTTATTCCCTCTGTGGCTTATCTCCCTGTTGACTGGTCTCAGATACGTGGTCGTTGCTACAATGCCTATTTATACGATGAGACACAAGTACTTCACTAAACTTTTTTGTACCTTTAAACTATGTACATATTGATCTCTGCCTGACTAAAAATGGGTCTGAAATATACATAGAAAAACCGTAACACAAATGAAGAAACTAGAAACAGGATAAATCCAGCGATTGGACCCCCGCGATGACCTGCTAACTACCGTAAAAAGGTACACTTTAACTATATAGCCTTATCATACTGTTCTCAGGGCTCAGGGAACAGTACCTGGAAAAAAAGAAGAAGAAATATGTCGTGTTTTGTCCCCTTAAATAATTGTACACGTTATTTCTCCAACACCCATTCTCGGATCAAGTTGAAACTGTGAACAATTATTTGCTGTACTTACTAAAACATGAATCAATACAATAAAAACATTGGTCAATTAATTATTGTTAATTAATTTGTGTGTTTGATATCGAAAAAGAGAAATAACTTCAACATTTGTGAATGATATTGTTGTAAGTGATGAGTTCTTCCCCCTAGATAATTTTTAAAGAATATTTTTGATATTTTGCTTGTTTTGTATTTCGAAGGTCGGGACTTAGAGACAAAACTAATCATGGCACAGCAGTGAATCAAGTCTGTCACTACAACTATCTCCAATAAAACAGCTGGGACTTCAAAATAATGAGTTTGCTTTTAATTCTATTAATGCACTGTCATCGTATTGATTGTCAGCGCCTCTGTCTGCATGGAGTCGGCTTAGTGGACAGTCTCCATGGTGAAATGACTACATCGTTTTAAAACATTGTTTGTTAACCCACATTTAGTTTACATTCCTAAACATACACACCTTTTTTTTTAATTCAATTAACTCCTATATATCCCCCTCGTTCTCGTTTCAAAAGGTAAAGACCCCAAAATTATAAATAAATGCTTATTTATTTATTTATGTATTTGCATAACAGAAAATCAAGTGTTTTTTATTTAATTACCCCTTAGAGACCTTGCGAGCTATAGGGAAGATAATGTTTCTGTGGTCAGCAATTAAAGAGTATCTCATTCGACAAACCCAACGAACAACCAACTAATAGTAGGAATCCAATGTAGTTTCAAATGTCTACGAAAAATCGGAAAAATCTTGTAAGACAACAGCCAACCATCATAACTACGTCAAGTCGTTGCGAAGTGGGCGACTACTGTCAATCAAGACAAGAGCAGAGCGGTACAAAAACTCGCTCGTACCTTACTCGGTCAGACTATATCAACGCCACCCGTTGATCAGGGAACAAGAAAAGCACCAAGATACCTGTGTGTAGTCGCTGACTGAACTCCTTAGGTTGTGTCTGTTGTATTTATGTGAATGTTTCTGTTGTGTGTTGTCTTTTTATGAGAAAAGAGTCCTTGTAATCACAACAAATTTCCATTAGGATCAATAAAGCAGTCTAAGTCTTAGTTTAAGAGTCTTGAAACTCAGCATGATTTCAGCTAAATACCTCTCTCTTCGAAAGCCAAGTGTTTTTTCCACTAGGTGAAGTCTATAGCGTAGATCAGTGATGCCCAAAATACGGCCCGCGGGCCACATCCGGCCCGCGACGTGGTTCTAT
This sequence comes from Biomphalaria glabrata, assembly GCF_947242115.1. Lineage (NCBI taxonomy): Eukaryota > Metazoa > Mollusca > Gastropoda > Planorbidae > Biomphalaria > Biomphalaria glabrata. Next base: position 10,625,007 of record NC_074727.1, read on the forward strand.
CCGGCCCGCTGACACGTCGGCACTAAGTGTAGAACGCACCCCCCCCCCTTTTTTTTTAGAAGAAAAAAAGGTTTTTAAATGTATCATACCTAAGTTAAGGCACTCACTTTCTCTCTGATGGATTGGTAGAATTGGTACTATAACCTTAAAAATTTGTAAGTTTATGAATGAGAGAGCCGAAGAAAGTACAAGTGTACTCTAAATTTATAATCTACCAGGAAAAGTAAACGGATCTTTACTTTTTTTCGTGGAACATGGTGATAAATCCTGTTTATTTTATTTGTAAAGAAAATGAACAAGAAATAATCACTATAACACAAATATGACGTCATTCTTTGTTTCAGCAGCCTAGACATTGGAAGATAGATGGGACTATTTGGCTAAAAGAGACAAGAACATGAGTCGTTGGTAAAGTTAGTTCAAAGTTGCTCACATTTTAAGTAGAGAAATGACGCACTTTTCCGACGTTTGAAAACAGATAACTTTCAGATATCTCATTAATTAATGTAAATACTAGATCCACAGGTTTCTAAAAATAATTGTTTCAGGTCATTTTCATTTCGTTTTTGTAACTTTTCGGTGATGTGGCCCGCGACATGAGTGTTGGAAATTAAAATGGCCCGCACATCGCATTAGGTTGGGCATCGCTGGCGTAGATGATATTAAGGACATCAATTTTTGTGGCCAAAGGTTAAACAGCAGGGTGTCATGTGGCCAGCACAACGAAAAACCACTTTTACTTTACCCAACTAAAGTCATGTACCTATTATTTGGTTGGACTCAGAGGTGCCCTAAAAATACAGTTTTTCAAAGCATTCAATGAATACTAGCTTGCATTTCTTTTTTTAAATGTTTCGAAATATTGACAATAAGAATAATCTTCGTTTACTTTAAACTTTGAAGAATAACATGTAGAGTTAACTCTTTCTCTCATAACTGACGACACCAGTTTACGGAGAGAAAGAGTTAATGTTGTTTCCTTAACCACTTTATCATAAGTGATAAGAATCAGAAGTTTCAATAATTTATATAGATATTTACAATTATTTATTTTAATATATTTGCATTTTATATGAATACTTTGTGGGCACACTTGATTTCTATAGGTGTTCGCGGGCCGCATAAAACACTTATGCCTAGTTTAAACCCATAGAAGACATCGGCTATGTCTGCGTTTTTTATTTTAATTCTTTATTATTTCGCACAAGTTCGGGCATTCAAAGGCATTGACTCGCATATCAGAAGCTGGCGCACATTTGAAAATAAAAATTATCTCTTTACATTGTACTTTAAATGCTCTGACCTCTGACCCTGTTGGAATAAGCAAGTGTAATGATACGTAATATGCCACAGCTAGCATTACAATGCTTCTAGCACCTAAAGCTAGCTTTTTGTATGTTTTAGTTTCTGTCATTTATATACTATTAGTAGCCAACTTGGTTAAATGATGACTATTTCACTCGACTTATTTTTGTTTCAAACATTAGAAGGCTTCTCAAACTCTATGATTGTATTCGCCACAAAAAAAATATATTAAAAATACAACACCCTCTTATTATTGCATGCACCACATAAAAACTGTCTCATTATTGCATACTTTAATATAACGCAAATTGTATTGCTGTAATCCCCAATAAGAACTTGGTTATGTTTGTATGCGCAATTAGAAAAACAGTTTTCGAATAGCTGTATATTTCATTAGGGAATACATTAATGATTGATTGCACCTCTTGCGTTGTGTCACTTTATAATCCTCATTGGCTTCTCGTTTGACAGATATATGAAAAAAAAGAACAATTTAAACATCAATAATTTTTCCAGTATTCAGTTTTTGTATTTAAAAAAAAACAATTACTCCAAATCTCTGTCAGTTAAAGCGTTCAATAACAATCATAGAAACAAGGGAGACAAGTGGCTAGTGCCATTAGAGGCACAAACATTTAGCAGTTCATTATTCTCAATTATGTTGCAGTGTTATCTCATTCATATCTCAAATTTATTTGCTGATAAAGTTCTAAGTGTTATCAAATAAATTCAGATTTTGTTCAGTTTTTTGTTTGTTTAGGCTGGTCGTTTAGCAACACAGAATGCTTTAAACAGGTCAAAAACTAGGATTAATATTTTACGTCGCCTAATTTTTATTTTGTTTCATTGAAATTTTTATTTATTTCGTTTCTTTTTTGGAATTGTTTTAACTGTTTATTAGCTTCATTTTTTTCCCATTTTCTGCAAAATTAGTGTTATTTTAAAATAATTTAGGTCAATTGTAAAATTCAGTTTTATGAAAAAGTGAAATCAATTTTAGTAAAGATTTATACATCTCATCTTTGATTCTCAATATGGATATGGCTAATGGATCAAGGTGTGACAATGTGTCTCTAGACCTGTCAGAATCCAGCACGAGATTCACATCACACCCATATCTTCTGGTGGTCATCGTCACTGTACTATGTTTCCTTGCTACTTTCATCATCGGCGCCAACGTTCTTATCCTCGGCCTTCTCGTTCACAGAAGGTACCGGAATAAATATGTCAACCGGATCAAGAAGCAGGGAAACTTTAGCCCTATCAGACTGTCACTGACAACATCTGTTTCTTTCTTGCACTTGTTTGTCGCAGTTTTCTGCATGCCCTTGACCATTGTCCAAGTGGTCAATAATGGTAAGTGGACACTTGGGCCCAGCTTATGCAGACTGAGAACGTACGCTGAAGTTCTAACCGAGGTCGTCCGAATCTACCACATCGTCTGTTTAAGTTTTGACTTTTTTCTGATGCTTCGTTTTCCAATGCGACATCGGATGCTGAGTCCAAGCGTTGGCTACGTGGTTTTGGCCACGGTTTGGGCTATTCCACTGGTGCTCTTTGTGGTGGCTGTGAGCTTAGGCTGGGACACGGAAGGCATTGAGGACGCTCTTTACTGCCTTAACCAATACAACATGTGTTTAGTAGTCCTCAGTCAAAAGGTTGTTCTTCTGTTCTTTCCTATCGCGATCGCTTTGACTCTGTTCATGATGGTAGGTATCGCTGTCATTCTAAAAATTAGAAAACGACCAAAGGATCGAAGCGAACAAAATAGACCCTCGGAATTAATCCCGGAAGACTCTGAGCACCCAAAAGTACTAACAAATCATAACAATACATCGTCACGTGTTAATGATCAACTATGTGAGACTGTGGATAATCAAACCAATAAAGGAAGACTTAAAACATACGGGTGTTCAAATCACATTGACAGTTTACATGACAGCGTTCAACAATCTGTCAAAAGTATTAACACAGCTTGCAATAGTCCTATTATAATTGTAAAGGTGGATTTTAATGGCTCTAACCAAATGATTATTCCTTCAACCACAGAAGTGCAAACCTCAGATGCAATTTTCACCATTTCCAAATATAAAGCGAACGATCTCCTTGAAGAAGTGACAAAAAGCGCCCATGGACCAGCCACAATCAAAGAGAACTTGGATCTATCTCTCTCCAAATATAAAGAGAACGATCACCTTGAGGAAATGACAAAAAGAGCCCATGGACCAGCCACAATCACAGAGAACTTGGATCTATCTCTCCCCAAATATAAAGAGAACAATCGCCTTGAAGAAATGACAAAAAGAGCCCATGGACCAGCCACAATCACAGAGAACGTAGGTCTATCTCTCTCAAAATATAAAGAGAACGATAGCCTTGAAGAGATGACAAAAAGAGCCAATGGACCAGCCACAATCACAGAGAATGTAGATCTATCTCTCTCCAAATATAAAGAGAACGATAGCCTTGAAGAGATGACAAAAAGAGCCCATGGACCAGCCACAATCACAGAGAACGTAGATCTATCTCTCTCCAAATATAAAGAGAACGATAGCCTTGAAGAAATGACAAAAAGAGCCCATGGACCAGCCACAATCACAGAGAACGTAGATCTATCTCTCTCAAAATATAAAGAGATCGATAGCCTTGAAGAGATGACAAAAAGAGCCCATAGACCAGCCACAATCACAGAGAACTTTGATCTATCTCTCCCAGTTAAGCCCAATACAAAGCGTAACGACATAGGCTTATGTTTTATTATAACGTTAACAATCACAAACGGAATATATTTGATTGTCTCCCTTGTATTTTCCGCTTTGTTCGCCTTTAATACAAGTTTGTTCCCTTTATGGTTCATCTCGCTGACCTTCTCCATGAGATACATTCACGTGGCTAGCATGCCACTCTACACATTGCGTCTGCAGTATTTTCAAACGCTCCTCTGGAACATGAAGAACAAATGTGTCAGCACCTGTAAATGATACTCTTATTTATTCAGGTCTGAACATTTTAACTGGGATTCAATTCTTTTTTCGTCAATGAATGACCTTTATGTAAAGCTATGGGGCCAATAGCTAAACTCCGTGGCTACTTTTAAAAGAGAATATTATAGAAAGTTGTATAGTGTATTAAGGACTTTACTTCCTTTCCAAGCGGCACATAGGATGCCGGCCGACCGGGCATTTTCTCAAGTGTCCACACTTCCAGTCCGCGTCTAGACTTTTTAGAGCGCAAGAGAAAATAGCCAGTAATGAGCCCACGATGGGCAAGAATCTCTGATCAAATCTCGATAGCGTTTATTCACTGTGTTGTCACCTTTTTTAGAATTGTATTGACTTGTATTTTTTTCTGTACATTATCAAAAGCGGAAACGCCGGCCACAGATATCTATGACAATAATTAATTTAAAAATTAATTAATTAATTATCATTGGTAACTTATTATTTTATTGGTTTGGAACAAGGGAAAGAAATTTTGCTTGACTGTTAAAGTGGTATAAGTGGCATTAGTCCCTTTTATTGTTAGAAGAAATACAAGTTTGTAAATATAAGTCTTGGGGTTTTTTTTTAAAGTATTTTCTTTTGTTTTTTTTGTTTCTATGTCATTTTAAATACGTGTGTGGTGTAGGAAGATCATAATTTGTTCGCATTAGTATTTAGATAGACAAACTGATCTGTTTGCCATTCCTCTAACGACCTGTCGGTAAGCTGTGGCTTTGCAACATCATTACAACAGACGAGCATTGTACTTAAAGCCATAAGCTAATAAATCACAATCCCTGAAATTGGTTGTACTAGCTGTAGCATGTCAAGCGTGAAGAAAACAGTTGTCAACAATTTTCTATCACTTAAAGAATTATTCATGACGCTAGAGATTTAAACACACGACTTAATAATTCAGTGTTGCGTTCAAACATCAATCCCCTTATAAACATCTTACACTTTTAATGAGTTAACGCAACCAAGTTATCTTAGCGTGTGTTTTTGTCGTGCTACTAACTTAAATATCAGATATTGAAAAAATTAAAAAGTAGGATGGCGCACCGCTGTGCTCGTCACGTGTTGTCATTAGCAAACCAGCGCTCACACTCTCCCGGTGTTGTTATTTCCCAAGAAGTTTGCAGAAGTCAGTTCTCTGTTTCAATCATGCTTGTATTGACCAGTAAATCTATATGGTTTCAACTTGTGGAAAGTGTGCGTGTGACATAGTGTATAATAGTTTTCGTTTTTCGTGTTAAAATTTAAACTTAAAAAAAAATTCTACCCAATTAAAAATCGACTCACAAGTAGTTCGTATCTATTTATGTTACGTAATTACACATTATGCTTCTAATACTTATTACATTACATAAGTTTATATTATTTATAAAGTTCTCTATAGTGTATTTATATATACGAGTTCACAATAAAGGGGAAACCTTTTCTTTTCATTGTATTCAAAATCATTGTCAGTAGTAAGTGTTACATACAAATTTATTGTGTAATTCACCAAAGAAGGTAATTGTCATAGAATACTAATTGATGCATTTTTACCAATCTGTATTTGGGGTTTAAAAGCTGTTAGAATCTTACATGAAATAGTTATTAAAACTCATAATCTTAATGGTAGATATACATTTATTAGTCAATCTGACGAGCATAGATGTTATGTAATTTTGGCAATTTAATAGTAGAATTAATTGTACACTAATAATAAATTTTTGATGCATATAAAAATGGTACCTATGATGGGAAAAAAATAGTAATAATGGTAGATAATATGGCAGAAAAAATAAAGATATAATGATAGATATGTTTTCTATTATTGTTTTTTCATACTTACTATTTCAGGATTTAAAAAAAAAGAAAAAAAACATTTTTTTCGTAGTACATTAATTAAATCTTTAAAGAAGTTTTGTGCAAAGCATCAAGTTTTCAATAAATCTGATGCATATTGCATTATATGTTTTTTTTGAAATATAAAGACAGAGTAGATGACACAGTATTCTGATGGCACTACAAAAAAACTAATTAGATATGTAATAAATTATTTAAAAAAAAATAATTGACTGATACATAAACAAAGTAAAGCAAACAAACGTGTCCTCTGTTGCTATGGATACAGTGTGTTCCAATGTATCTGTGGACCTTTCAGAACCTAGCGTCAGATTTACGCAACACCCGCATCTTCTTTTCGTCATCGCCACAGCGATGTGTCTCGTCGCCGCCTTCATCGTCAGCGCCAACAGTCTCCTCATTATCAGCATTGTTTACAGTCGTTACCACGGAAAGTTCGTCAACAGGCGGCTTCGTCAAAGAGGAATCGGCGCCACCAAGCGCGTGCTCTTCGTCTCTTTCTCCACAGTGCACATCATCATCGGCGGTCTGTGCATGCCGCTGGCCACATACCAGGTCATCCAGAACAACCGATGGTACTTGGGCGCTACGTTCTGCTCCTTCAGGGTGTTCCTGGAGGCGATCTCTGAGTTTATCAACATGTACCACACTATCTGCGTCTGTACGGATACGTTTATCATGGTACTGAGTCCGTTTAAGTACCGGCTGCTGACAGCGAGGACCGGCTACGGCATGGTTATGTTCAGCTGGGCAGTGCCTGTACTGCTCTGTGCTTTATCTGTCAGTCTGGGATGGCATACGGAGGGTGTTGAAGATACGCTTCGTTGCATCCATGAGTATAACCTGTGTACCATCATACTGAGCAAGAAATTTTTAATTTTGATAGTACCGGTCACCATCCTCACGTCTTTCGTGGCCATGGTGGCTATGGTCTTCATACTTTTGAAAGAAATCAACAGGTTTCACCAGAGACGTTCAGAACAAGTGGGGGTGAAAGTCACAGATGTCAAGCGCGTTGAAAATCTCGCAAACGCTAAGAAGAATCAACAACTCGGCGAGCCTCGAGAAGGTTCCAAGAGAGACGCTACTCAACCAATAGAAATCATTGAGCGCGGTACCAACGAGAACAAAGAAACAACTATGACGTCAGATCACCACTTGGGCATAGACATTTCAACGATGGCTTATTCAAATATAACAGAACAATACATTGCAGACGAGGTCGATGTAACAAAAGCTACATACCGCCGTAGCAGCAAAGATAAGACTGCTCCGGTGAGATCCGGGGCTAACCGGAAGTGCAAAGTGTTTGGTATTGTCATTGCCCTGGCAACCCTGCACAGCGTCTACCTGATCCTGTTCATGGTGACGTCGTATATGATCGTGTACAAGACGAGAATGTTCCAGGTGTGGATCATCTCTGCGGTCATCGGACTCCGATACGTTCACAGCGCTGTTGTGCCTGTGTGCTTATTTCAGCACCCGCACGTTAGAGCATTGCTTCGCTCATTTCTGAGATCCATCTAACTTAGTTTTATGTTAAGACTATAACAATTCACTCATTTCTGAGATCCATCTAACTTAGTTTTATGTTAAGACTATAACAATTCACTCATTTCTGAGATCCATCTAACTTAGTTTTATGTTAAGGCTATAACAATTCACTCATTTCTAAGAGCCATCTAACTTAGTTTTATGTTAAGACAATAACAATTCACTCATTTCTGAGATCCATCTAACTTAGTTTTATGTTAAGGCTATAACAATTCACTCATTTCTAAGAGCCATCTAACTTAGTTTTATGTTAAGACAATAACAATTCACTCATTTCTGAGATCCATCTAACTTAGTTTTATGTTAAGACAATAACAATTCGCTTATTTCTGAGATCCTCCTAAATTAGTTTTATTTTATGTTAGAGATAAGTCTCACACCACTGAGTTTTCATGGAAGTTTTATGATCAGCTAATTGAGACTCTTTCAGTTCTGCTTGAAGTTTTAGGATCAGTTAATAATGACTCACTCATTTCTTTGCTTTATCTGACTTAATTTTTTGATCAACTAATAATAATTCATTAAAATAAGTTAATATATTTTATTCAGCGTATCCTTATGTCGTCCTTACATTCTTACAAAAACTGAAAATTTAGCACCTCCGCATCATCATATATATCATCATCATTATCTTTATTATCATCATTATCATCATTATCATCATCGTCATCATCATCATCAGTCCCTTGACTTGTTTTGACTGTTCGTGCAACCAAATCTCTCCATTTTCATACATTATCCGCTGTAATTGGTATAATATGAAAAAAGAGGACGGTCCATTCTTTCACCTTGTCCAGCCTTGTTCAGCCAGCTTTTCTTTGGATGACCCTTTCCTCTGGGTCCATCCTCTATACATTTGATTTTCACTGTGAGTCATGTCTTGAAGTATATCCGAACCAGCTCAGGTTTACAGTAATGAGGAGCTGTTCCTCCTTTTGCCAGCCAGATTTTATCGACTTGTAAATGCACAAACTTTACATAAGTCCTTTTACAAAACATTTTTATTTTTGACAAAGATTATTTCAACTTGAGAAATTGTGTACACCTTATTGCTCTCACTTCCCAGTCACGAATCTAGATGAAAATTTGTATGGATCGATAAAGAAATTAACCACTTATTATATCGATTAAACATAATTAATTTTTTTTTTGGTTTCATATAGATTATATTTATAAAGCATAAACAACTCGCTAGGCTTGAGAAAAGATTTGTTCTAAGATAAAGGAAGGGAGAAAAGATTTGGGTAGAGATTTAGACACTAAGAATTTTCAGGTAGCTAATTCAAAATAATAAAATGTTATTGTAAATTATATATATATATGAATGTATGTTAATGTAAATACCGTATCAAAGAGTGTATATATATATTAATCAATTAAAAAAAAACGTTGTATTGGATATGTTAATTAACGAGATCTTAATAACCATTTGCACTAATGATTTTCTTTTATCTAACTTTTTATTGTTTGTTCTGGGAAACAGGCCACATGTTGTTGACATATCAACGAATTAGACTTACTTGTCATAATAAACTTACACACAGACATTACGTTTTGTTTTTACAATTCTTTAACAAATCTAAATCTAATTTCACAACTTATCGGGCAGAGTATAAAAAACGTTGGATACAGAAGGGACACTCAAAAGTTCTGACACTAAAAACTGTTGATGATTGATGTTGTAATGATGTAGCTAGGTACTCATTTGTTTTGCACTGTTCTGTATTTGTTTTATTTGAAATATCAGCAGAGATCCGATGCGCTACTAATTGAAGTTTGTCAAGGGCGGTTCGTAATTGTATGCACATATTATTTTGTCTTTTAAAGTGGATTTTTTTTTTGTTTTTTTTTTTTTAAATTTCATGTTCAGTCATTTGTTAATTTTGTTTAATAGACCTAGTGTATATTAGTTGGTGAAGTCATAGAATGTCACCAGGAGGATGGAAATCAACTTTGTGAACAAGACCTGGCTTCACTTGTGGATCAAAGATCTAGAGCGTTTTGTTTTTCACAGTGTCAACCAAAGGAAAAGACAACACAAATTTTAAAGTTTACCCATGAGTTTAAAGCTAGATTATTATAATTAGCAAAAACAATTAAAACTATGTTTATAACAACAGATTTTACAATCAAATTTGAGACTTACTATATACCCAAGAAAAAAAAAATGTTGTAAGTCAGAAGGTGTAGATCAGCTAGTTCCTCTTTCAGACCTTGTGGTCTATAGGGCAGATGATGTAAAGGTCATCTGTTTCTATGGCCTGCGATTAACGAGGGTGTCATGTGGCCAGCACAACAACCAACCGCATTTTCTTTTCCCCAACAAATGTCAGGTACCCATTAATGTAGCCGGTCTTTGACTTTGGCACCAAACTGCTGGCAGATATTTAAACCGTTGTAGGCGTAATGTATCTTCACTAATAAAACTTCAAATAACTTGAATAAATTCCTTTTGTGAACTAACTATATAAAACTGTATTTATAATATAGACAAAATCAACTTGTGGTAATGAAATAAATATATATTAGACTTTAGCTATACTATTTTTTAACAAAATCTAACTCACTACAATGGACCAACCTTTCAGTCTTAAGTTCTAGAGTCGTCTCCCCTAACTAAGACTAGGTGACGACAATACCACCCATGTTGCATCACTCACAACCAATCGCTTATCTCTTCCCACCGTCACCATTACAAACACATACACAAACACTCCATAACACCCATTAGAGCTTGGTGGACGCATAAATAAAAAATCTCAGTCATCACCACAATTCGAACCCGGGACCCCCGGTTCGGAAGCCAAGCGCTTTGCCGCTCAGCCACCGTGCCCCCAGATCTGCCGAGTCATTAGAAAATTTCTGTTTGGGACCTTTCTATGAGTTTTGTTTTTCCTTTTAATAAATCTCGCTCTCAGTATATAATGGATGTTATTCTCGATTACACGTTCTTAAATAGTTCGAGTTCTCAAAGAGTCCAAGTTTTCAAAAAAGACTTCTAGAAGTTCTCAAAGAGTCCAAGTTTTCAAAAAAGACTTCTAGAAGTTCTCAAAGAGTCCAAGTTTCAAAAAAGACTTATAGAAGTTCTCAAAGAGTCCAAGTTTTCAAAAAAGACTTCTAGAAGTTCTCAAAGAGTCCAAGTTTTCAAAAAAGACTTCTAGAAGTTCTCAAAGAGTCCAAGTTTTCAAAAAAGACTTCTAGAAGTTCTCAAAGAGTCCAAGTTTTCAAAAAAGACTTCTAGAAGTTCTCAAAGAGTCCAAGTTTCAAAAAAGACTTCTAGAAGTTCTCAAAGAGTCCAAGTTTCAAAAAAGACTTCTAGAAGTTCTCAAAGAGTCCAAGTTTTCAAAAAAGACTTGTAGAAGTTCTCAAAGAGTCCAAGTTTTCAAAAAAGACTTCTAGAAGTTCTCAAAGAGTCCAAGTTTCAAAAAAGACTTCTAGAAGTTCTCAAAGAGTCCAAGTTTCAAAAAAGACTTCTAGAAGTTCTCAAAGAGTCCAAGTTTTCAAAAAAGACTTCTAGAAGTTCTCAAAGAGTCCAAGTTTTCAAAAAAGACTTCTAGAAGTTCTCGAAGCATTGAATATCGTGAAAATTATTCGTTTATAAGTTGCATAAGGTAAGTATTCACATTTTATGAGCTTTACCATGTATTTATTAGAACACTTCTATTAAGTCACTCTGTTTCTTGTATATTTGGATTTATTAAATTTATCTTTCGTCCACTTCTACTCATCCAAAGGTCGTCAAATTTTGCATACAGGCTCATGCTCAGCGATAGCACACGTAAACTTCACTTTCACCTATACCTTAGTGTTTTGAACCATTGGGTCATCACACAAGATCTGTTGACCGTCATTCTCCATTCCTCTGTCTCGTGCAATGAATAAAAATCTCTTTCAAAAGCCTGCCCTTCCATTCGTTTTTTTTTGTCTTCCCATCACCTTCTCTGTCTGCCTCTTCTTCTTTTTCCTGGTACTGTTCCCTGAAGGAAAGCCCTGAGGACCTTGTAATTTGGCCATAGAGTTTTAGTTTGCGTTATTTGACAGTACTTAGCAGATAATCGTTGGATCCAATCACAGTACTTCTCCTGCCTCTTGTCTCTTCCTTTGGGATGCGGTCTTCGTATTACCTAGGATCTTTCTATAGCATCTCAATTCCATTGCTAGGATCCTCCTCTCTAGACCTGCAGTCAGCGCCCAAGATTCACAAGCCTTTAAGAATACGGCCGTGACCAGGGAGCGCATCAATCTGATTTTAGTGTTGAGGGCTACGCCTTTGTCTTTCCATATTGTTTTTTGATTTTTGCAAGTACTGCTGTGGACTGTGCCATTCTGGTCAGTAATTTAGATTTAGTTCCTTCATCCGAGGCAGTAGTTCCGAGGCAGTAGTTCCGAGGTATCTAAAACTACTGACACTTGTCTGCTTTTCACCTCTGATGACAGCACATGAATCAATTAAAAATTCAACCAATTGCTTAAAAAATTCCGTAATTAATTTGTTTCTAAATAGAAGAGGTACTGAGCTAAAGGGAGATAAGTCGTGGGTGGCTTGTCAACAACCCCAGTGACCTCTCTTGGCGTATAATAAGACCAAAGTGTGACAAACATATGTTCACAAACCTTCTTTCGGACTGTTACGTTGTTGGTGCAATGGTGGTCGAACTAACAACGAACATTATTATAAAAGCTTAAGACTAAAAAAAATGCGAAAACAAAAATAGGATAAAAATGTTTAAAAACAAAGCTTGTATTAAAGCGCACTAAAAAGTAGAAAATAAAATTTAACAAGGTTACTAAGACAGTTTGTGTGGAAACACAAACTCAAAATCGGCCCCCGAAGTGGTCCAACCCAGGGCCGGTCTTAGGCCACTGCAACCTATGCGGTCATAGGCCCAGTGTAATTGTTAAATTGCAAAATATATATGAACAATTCCTGGGAATCTCCTGAATTTATTAAAATCTCCTTAAAAATTGACAAAATTGTCATTTGTGGGTGTCACTCATTGCGGAAAACGCCAATCCTACGCGCGATAAAAGAAAAAAGGCTCCGCTATTGTTAGGACCGGCCCTGGTCCAACCAGGCAGGTAAAAAGGCAGGTTTCAAAGCTAGAACATCAACATCAAAATTTAAATTTTATCAAAGACAAATGACAAAGAAGAATGGAGAAAGAAGGTAGACAGATCTTGTGTGGTGCCCCAACGGTCCAGCGGAACAAAGAAAAGGTGAAAGTGAATGTGAAGTTAGATGTGAACCTGGCCTGACTGATGTCTTATAATGAATTGATCTAATGGTTTTGTAAATTGTCAATCTCTTATTCAAATCCTCAAGAAAAAAACATTTCCGTAAAAAATTATATTTTGTTCCCTTTATATATGTGTTATATGTTAGTACGACCGTGCTGTAGTTCAAGCGTTAATATGAAATACTACTTATTAATTGTTATTTTAAATTATGTCCAACTTATATGCATAATAAATAGAATTTTTCTCTTTTAAAAAAGTAAAAAAAATATCGGATAATTGTAGTAGTTAGTATGACAATTTATTTAACTTACCATTACAAATGTAAAAAAAAATATTTTTTTTGACAAAAATTAAAAACAAGTTGCATAAATGTGTTATAAATATTGTAAATAGTTATATGTGCTACGAGATAGCCTTTAGTTTTGTTAATGTTAATGTTCACTAATAGTGAATAGTTGTAAATGTGGTTTATTTTGATGAAAAAACTGCTTGCATAAGTGATTTAAAAAAGTAGATTTTTTGCTTTCAGAAAAGAAAAAAGTAGCCGTTGCATCAGAACTTTGAATGGTGCAAAATATTATGATGTTGGATTTACTAGATCTAAACGGGACGGACGGACGGACAGACATTCCACACAAGACTAATAGCGTCTTTTCCCCTTTCAGGGGCCGCTAAAAAAGCAAAGCGTCACGTCAACTCATGCTCAACTGATCCAACTCTTTGATGTTTTTCTATTTATTGTGTACATTTGAGTGCCTTGTATTATAAACATTCTTTTAAAATATACATTTTGCTATTCTCTATACATTTAAATTGTATGATTTTTTACAAAGCTTATATCAGCTCACTCTCTCTGTCAGTCTGTCTCTCTGTCTGTCTGGTAAAACGTTTGTGCACGTTATTTCTCTCTATACTTTCTCGGATCAAGTTGAAACTTTGCACAATTGCCAAATAGCATAGACAAGAAATGAATCATTTAGAAAAAAATTATCGTATTAATACCGGTAATTAATTATTTTGTTTGATACCAACAAGGGAATTCAATCCTTCAGTATTCACAGATCCGGCTAAATATATAGGGTTTTATATCTTTAGATGTTTAAACACGTTATTTCTCCCACACCCCTCATAGGATTAAGTTGAGACTTTAAACAGTTATTTATTATAGTTAACAAAACATGAAGCAATTTTAAAAAATAACGAATTAGTTAATTAATTATTGGTAATTAATGATTTTGTTTGAATCGAATAAGGGAAATAATTTTTACATTATTGAGAGATATAGCTATAAGTGCAGAGATCTTTACATTTCATAAAGCTTACATTGGTAAAAACGGGTTTTTACAAAGCTTCTGTTAACTTTGTGTCTATCTGGTCAAGAGTTTGGACACTTCATTTCTCGTACACCCAATCTCGGATCGATTTCGCAAAATTATTTTTTTTTTTACCTGATAACTCAAGAATTAATTAAAAAAAAAACAACCAATTAGTTAATTAACTATTGGTTACAAAAATGTTGTTTTGTATCTTGAACAAGGGAAAGAAATTCTCCTTGACTGATAAAGTGGTATAAGTTGAATTAGTCCCCTTATTATTTGTAGGAAAAAACGTAAATAACTATAAAACCTATTTTCATATGCAGCTGGCACGGTGGTTACGTTATTGGCTTAAGGAGGCCCTAGCCCTCGATTTCGAACTCAGGTCGCTCACTTTATATGAACTGTATGTATATTTTATATATATGTATACGTTTAAAAAGCGACAACCCAGATACCCCGTTCTTTCTCCCCCCTACCCCTTTCCAGACGAGCGATAGGATCATAGTGTATTGAGAAAGCTAAAAGTATGAAATTGAGCTAAACGAAAACAATTGGTAAAAATATTTTTAATCGCACAGATTTACAATCTCGTGGTTTAGATCTATTAGAAATATGACTGATCCAAATTGATACAACTACACTTAACATCAGCTTTGTATTTTTTTAAAGATTTTTTTAAAATGTTGCTTTTGTCATTACGGTGATTGGAATTATAGCGATTGTAATTATAATGTGAATAACATTTTTTAATTGTTTTTTTTTATTGTCAATTTCTTCGCTTGCATACATCTCCTAAAATTTGTTTCAATATCCAAAACTTTGCGTGAGTTCTAAAATAAGACAACATAGTAAAAGGAAAGAGTGATTCATTAAATTGTATACAATATTTTTTCTAATGCTTTAAAAAGATGGATTTAATATACACTTTCCAATAAATCTGCATTAAAACAAAATCGCTTGCCCCTTTTTCCGTCAAAATCGATATCATTATGTCCATATAACGCGTTTAAAAAAAAAAACAAAGCACTATAATACGTGATGCCTGCTAGAGGTCATCACAACTTTTATTATCGCGCCACTTATCGCACGGAACTAGAATTTGGACACTCCTGTCAGGTAATAAAATATGCCAGACATAGTAAACAATGGACGACAAGTATAAACAAACACGCCATGTTGGCTTCATGAAATATTGATAGAATTATCATTTAGTTTGCTTACATAAAAGAAATTCAGGAATGAACGTGACGAATCAATACATTAGGCCTACCTCTGACGCAGCACAACACTGTGGCTAATGGACGAGATGTGTCGATGACCTTCCGTTAAATCTCTCAAGTAGCATTGATCTGTGGATAACCAATGGGTCAATCTTTATCCGAGTTGATCACTGAGGTAAGTTTACATCTAAATGTATCATTTAGTTGCTAATTATAAGGTTTTATTTGTAATATGTGTAATATGTATATTTAATATATGTAGATGTATAGATCTGTTTTTTTGAGAAGTGGGTTGGTCTTATGGGCACTAAAGAAAAGGATTTAGGTTTAAGTTTTTCTTACAAATCGTATTTTTTTCTTTATGAGAGATACAGTTTCAGAAAGAAGCTTTAATGCGTTACTAAACAACAAAAACTTTCCCTTTCAGACCTTGCGATCTATGGGGCAGATTCGAACCCAGGACACCAGGCTCTAAAGGCAAGCGCTTAACCACTCAGCCACCGCGCTCCCTGTTACTAAAGAATACTCCAACCGCATTTACATTCCCCAACTAAAGTCAGGTACCCATTAGAGCTGGGTGGACTCAGAGGCGCCCTAAAAATCCCGAATTTCAATATCCCAGTCTTCACAGAGATTCGAACCCAGGACCCCAGGCTCGGAAACCAAGCGCTTAACCACTCAGCCACCGCGCCCCCTGTTACTAAAAAATACTCCAGTTTTATTTTGTGTTAGTTTATCGTCTGACCAGTTTGCCAGTGTACAAAAGTAATATAAGAATATTTTAAAATAATGTTGAATTCTTACATATCATAATGGTAACCAAAGAAAAAATGTAAGAGGTCTGACTTGAACCATATTTTTGTTTTTCGTTTAGATTTGATGCTAACATCTATCCATTTTCTTATTTCTCCAAGGGCAAGTTTTAGTTTATTGCTGTAGTTGTTGCTGTTGACATGAACGGAACTAGCTGTCAGAACGTCACGGTTGATCTGTCCGAGTCAAGCCTACGCCTGACGTCAAACAAACATTTGCTTGTTGTCTTGGTGATACTATCCTGCCTGATTGCTGCATTCACTGTCGGAGCCAACATTTTGATCATCGTCGGCGTGCTTCTTAGTAGAAGAGCTCGTCGCCAGCAAGTCTTGGTCAGTTCAGGTATCAGCAGCAACACCAAACTCATCATGGCATCGTTCGCCTTCGGGCACCTTATCATGGGCGGAGTTTGCATGCCTTTCGCAATTATTCAAATGGTCTCAAACGGGGCGTGGTATTTCGGCCCCGATTTGTGCGTGGCTCGGACCTACCTGGAGTCGCTGATGGAGATCATAGGAGTCTACCACGTGATCAGCATGTCGGTCGACACATACATTGCCGTCTGCCAGCCCATGAAGTACCGCGTACTCACTTCACGTTACGCCTACGCCATGTTGGGCTTCTGTTGGCTTCCACCTGCGACACTATTTGCAGCTCCTCTGATACTTGGAGGATACCGGAACGGCAAAGAGGATATGTTTGACTGCCTGTTACAGCATACAAGTTGTGTGACTCTCTATGGGAAAGATACCCTCTTGCTCGTTCTTCCATTCGCAGTAGCTTTCCCTTTCTGTGTGGTGATAGCCGTATACACACTAATATTAAGAAAAATACGTCTATTTCACAACAACAGAAATAATAGATATTTCAGAAAGATACATCGAACGGCCAGTGCTCTTTCCACTGACCACATGAAAAAAATGGACTCAAATCCTAATGACTCAAAGAAAAAAGCTGGTGGAAACATAGTTTTTACAATACCCAACGTTGAGTTGCATAAGAGCGCTCATATTGATGATGTCATCTCAAATAAAAACAGAAATACTGAAGTTATAAAATTGCAAAATCTTCAGGAGAGAAACGAATCAATAAAAAAGCGACGAAAACTTTTCGAAAGCGTGGAAGATAACTCTAAAGTCTCTCAACCGGATAGAAAATGGAAGGCGTTTCATTACATGATTGTCATGGCAACCTGGTTTTGCATATACTGGTTTTCTATCAGTGCCTGCTACTTATACTACGCCTATCAACCCAGCAAGACTCCAGTGAAGAACATTATGGCCATTTGCTGGTTTTTCTATTTAAACTCTTTGGTCAGCCCCATTCAATTGTTACGTAACAAACATCTTCGGGAGTGTGTCTGGGATGTTTTTAAGGTTCAGCAAATAGAGTGTAGAGTCTTTCTTTAAGAGCGTCAGAGGCTTTTTAAACATTCGTCATTATCCTGTCCAAAATTATTCTTTCACTAATAGAATCCATATTTTATACTTGAATGAAATCTGGCGATGAGCACCTTGGAATAAAACTAGAAATATATAAACAATGTTTTTTAACAAAGCTTATATTCAGTGTAATTGTATCAATTAGTTTGGAGAAAGGAGGGGTATCTGTTGAATGTTACAGTGATAGCTTTTTAAATATATTTTAGTTTTTTTAATAATTGTACCACTTGAATTCGAATTCGAAGGCTCAAGACTCCGCCTCCTTAAACCAACACACTAACCATTGTGCCAGCGAAATGCTGATGAAAATAGAAGATTTTATTATATATTGTTGGGTTTAAACTTTTAAGCGACAAAGTATAAAGGGGACTATTCAACGTATACATCATTCAAGTACAATTTCTTTCCTTCGTTTGATACCAAACAAAATCATTAATTACTAATAATTAATTAACTAATTGTTGTTTTTTTTTAATATTAATTCTTGTTTTATCAGGTACAAGAAATAATAGTACAGGGTTTTCACTTGATGTGAGAATAGGAAATTTGGAAAACAAATCGTGTTCAAACCTTTTAGTTGCTATCAGCTCTGTAAAACAAATCGTGTTCAAACCTTTTAGTTGTTATCAGGTTTGTAAAACAAAACAAAGAAAAGGAAATTTGCGTTTGTAATGACACTCGCTCCGGGCCCCGCGTACTGCTAAAACAACCTCTGGTGGTGGAGTAACGTTGTCATGTGGACCGGTCTATTGATGGATTTAAAAGTGTTCTTCACCCTATACAGATATAACAACTGTTTCTGCCGTAGCGTAGCACAGGTATCAGGTATCAGGTATCATTATGCGCTTTTGGAATTGAGGAAAAACGAATTTTGGGGAAGAGCATTTGATTTGAATGATTTGAAATGGCTTTTTATGCAGGCAGATGAATAGGCTACAACTGATACGTCTAGGGCAGGGGTTCTCAACCTGTAGATCGCGTCCCCCTTGGGGGTCGATTGACGATTTGCCAGGGGTCGCCTAAGACCATCGAAAATATGGATTGTATTTGTCTACTCTTCTATAGCTATATGTTAGTGTTGGGGGGAGGGGGTCGCGGCAGAGTGGGGGGGGGGGGTGTAAAAAAGGGGTCGCCGAGAATAAAAGGTTGAGAACCGCTGGTCTAGGGAGTATATGTGTATATTATAAGGGATTGTGGGACGTTGCGTTGAAGAAAGAAAAATGACAACAGAAAAAAAAATTGTACTAATATTTTATAAGGACCATTAATCTTGGTAATGTAATTTATTGACAAAAAAATATCAATATCCAATGTGTTAGAAAGTAATGAAAAATGGAATAAAAGCTACTGAGCATTGTCATGCATTGTCAGTTTGAGATTTAGTTGGTCGAATATTGAAATTGATCATGATAGCAAGTGTAAAGTTGAACGGCTTTGAATGATAAACCGGCATGTCACTTTTTGCTTGGTGTCTACCTTTCAGTGCGTATAAAAATTATAAGTCAAACATTATCCAACCAGAAAGTGTTTGACACGTATTGACTTTTATTCTCTACAAAAGGCTTTAAACAAATGCGTAAGAGTAATATACATTCAGGTTTGAGACAGTCCAGAGCGCTAGGCAAACATAGTTTTAGATAGATAGATATTCAGAGAAAAGAAAAGTTAGTTTTTTTTGTTATAAACTAACCAAATATATTTTAACAACAGTTTCATTACCTTAATCGCTGCATCATTCGAAAATGATATATATACAACAATGTAACATTATCATGGGCGTAGCTAGGGTAGGGAAAGGAGGAGGAGAGAATTTGAAAATCCCCCCGGCCCCCCACACGAGAAAGGCCCCCGAATGAATGTTTACATTAAAAATTAAACAAAATGCAGGGTCCCTAAAGAGGCCAAGCCCCCGGAACCCGAAGCGATAGAAAATACCTAGCTACGACCCTGAACATTATTAACAAATAAAATGACAGTATCAAATATATAAATACATAAAATATTGTGTCATTTATTTACAAATCAGAGTAAAACATTTCAAATGAAAAAAATACACAAGTTGTTTTTGTCTTAATTCAATATTTCAATCCCTGAGAACTGCAAGGGAAAGTGTGCGTCTCTTTGTGATTGTTATTCAAATACTATTTTTACCCCTTTAAAATTTTTGTTCATTTCAATCTATTCAACACTTTAGAGTATGCATGTAATTCTGAGTTCAAGATCAAATGTGTATAACATGACTACATCCGTAACAGACAAGAGTATTTCAACTAGGTTCTGAATCATTTACACAATTGTACAAAACTGTATATATCTAATTTCATGAAAAAAAATCATTTTTACACAATTGATTTCTAAAATGAACACATGTAATTGACTCTATAGCCGTTCTATATTTAGAACATAACATGTCTAATTGACATGTACGACTAGAGAAATACATGGATCTACCTGATTAGTTATTTTCACTTTTAAAAGAACATCTGTAATTTATAAGAAAAGAGGCTATTAATGTCTTAGTCATTGAAAACTTTATTGTACGTTTCATTCACAAATTTTGGTCATACATTTTGTTAATGTTGATGTGACTTGAAATATAATTTCTAAAAATCATCGTTAACGAACACGAGATTTCTAAGTTGTTCTAAGTTATTTCTAAGTTGTTCTAAGTTATTTCTAAGTTATTCTAAGTTATTTCTAAGTTATTCTAAGTTATTCCTAGTAATGGCTTGAAATTGTATACGAACTTTTTCATGTGAAGACTATAAAGTGCAAATCCACTTCCCATAAATTTGTATAAAAACAGTTACTAAACATAATTCTACTGTGATACTTTTTGTTACAAAGTTCTTCTAGAGATTTTCTTTGAAACATTTTAAGTGTTGGATTTGTTACAAAATGTATCAATCGCTTTTCAATCTCTAAATATAACATTCGATCTTGATTATGTTAATTAGCACCTCACACAAAATAATACCATTGATAAGTTAGCAATGTAGCAATGTGTTCAATGCTAAAATTGAATAATTTGATATATCAACTATTAAAATAATTTTTTCATATGAAGATTCAATCTGTATTTAAAGTTTTCCTTACAATTGTGATCTAGCTTCTTTTTACCTGGTATAATGTTATGACATTTCAGATGAACGAATAATTTACCAAGAAATTTGTTTGACGATAAGTTGTAGACAAATGTTTAACTTTATAAGTCTTCGTTAATCTGCATCTGGCTCAAGTACAGAACATGATTAAAATTTGTAAAGCCTAATCTATGACCATTTCGTTTTGTGGCTACTTCGGGGATTATCTCATCAGGCGGTGTAGCCTCTAAAGTCTCATCAGGCGCCTCAGCTTCAAAAGTCCTAGACATACGAACTATGGAGACAGGTAATTGGTGGGACCTCATAATTTGAACTTGAGTTTTTTTTCGTAGAGTGACGGCTTCTACTTCCGGTTCATCTATATTGTCTGCCCGCGATGAAATTAATGGCGTTCGGTAATCATGATAGTCGACCGTTTCCCCCATCGTTTGGTAATTAGCATAAACATTATCTTCTGTAGCTTCAGGTTCCCCGAAATTGTGTTCCTTATTTCGAAGTTCCCATTCTCCTACTAACACGTCATCATAGACTGTTTCCGCTGATGTTCCCTCAGCAACAGTTTCTTGTTCGTCTGCTAAAGTTCGGTCGATGACCCTAGGAGAATTAACATTTTCAGCGCCGATGATGGATACGTATTCAGTTCCTGCAGAATTAAATCTTTCCGAGGAACCTTGTTCGGAAACATTATCTTCTCTAGATTCAGGCTGTTCTGGATTATGCTCCTGTCTTCGAAGGTCCCATGATTCTTCTCCCTGGGCCATATTTTCTTGTTCGTCTGCTAAGGTTTGGTCGCTGTCCTTCGTAAAATCAAAATATTCAGTGCCGATGATGGATACGAAATCCGTTTCTGCCGAATTAACACGCACCCAAGAACCTTGTTCAGATTCATTCAAAACATTGAGATCAAACATCTCTTCTCCTGTTCTTGGGGGTAAAGAAGCAACATTTGTGGGAATAGAGAACAGAGCATCTCTCTCGGCAAACCTTGACCTTGTGAGAAAACTTTCCTCTTTAGGGGAAAGAGCTCTGAAATAAAATTATTATCATCATTATTTCCTTTTCACTTTCAGTGTGTAATAAAATGTTATTTAAGTTCTCTGCTTCCAATACCATTTCTTCATTAAACATGTCAGTCGGATCTGCTACAAAAGGTGTCGATTGCTTTCCAATATATAGCTAAAATTAGATCTATTGACACATGTATATTTGAGTAGATAGTGGATATGCATGGTGATTTAAAACCTGCGATAAAACAATTTTTGTCCAAGTGGGCTACTCTGACTATATAGTTTGCTAGATCAACTTTGTAGTATTTGGAAAGTGATGTCTGTAAAACAGAGGAAGCAATGAGAAAGAGAGACAGAGATACAATGAAAACAATTGATTTGAGATTGAAAAGAGAAACATATGCAAATGTACAATTTTATACAAAACTAGACAGAGAGATAAACTAAATAAATAAATAAAGGTCATAGGTAATTACTATATGAAGAGACTAAAAGTAGGTAGGTAGAAGGTAGGTGGGTCTGAAGTCCTAACAGATGGAAGGTATGTGAGTCTGATGTCCTAACAGATAGAAGTTAGGTGGGTCTGATGTCCTAACAGGTAGAACGTAGGTGTGTCTGATGTCCTAATAGGTAGAACGTAGGTGGTCTGATGTCCTAACAGGTAGAAGGTAGGTGGGTCTGATGTCCTAACAGGTAGAAGGTAGGTGGGGCTGATGTCCTAACAGATAGAAGGTAGGTGGTCTGATGTACTAACAGGTATAATGTAGGTGGGTCAGATGTCCTAACAGGTAGAACGTAGGTGGGTCTGATATCCTAACAGGTAGAACGTAGGTGGGTCTGATGCCCCAATAAGTAGAACGTAGGTGGGTCTGTTATCCTAATAGATAGAATGTAGGTGGTCTGATGTACTAACAGATAGAATGTAGGTGGGTCTGATGTCCTAATAGGTAGAACGTAGGTGGGTCTGATGCCCCAATAGGTAGAACGTAGGTGGGTCTGTTATCCTAATAGATAGAATGTAGGTGGTCTGATGTACTAACAGATAGAATGTAGGTGGGTCTGATGTCCTAATAGGTAGAACGTAGGTGGGTCTGATGTCCTAACAGGTAGAATGTAGGTGGTCTGATGTACTAACAGGTAGAATGTAGGTGGGTCTGATGTCCTAATAGGTAGAACGTAGGTGGGTCTGATGTCCCAATAGGTAGAACGTAGGTGGGTCTGTTATCCTAATAGATAGAATGTAGGTGGTCTGATGTACTAACAGATAGAATGTAGGTGGGTCTGATGTCCTAATAGGTAGAACGTAGGTGGGTCTGATGCCCCAATAGGTAGAACGTAGGTGGGTCTGTTATCCTAATAGATAGAATGTAGGTGGTCTGATGTACTAACAGATAGAATGTAGGTGGGTCTGATGTCCTAATAGGTAGAACGTAGGTGGGTCTGATGTCCTAACAGGTAGAATGTAGGTGGTCTGATGTACTAACAGGTAGAATGTAGGTGGGTCTGATGTCGTAACAGGTAGAACGTAGGTGGGTCTGATATCCTAACAGGTAGAACATACGTAGATCTAATGTCCTAAATAAGCAGTTACATTAATTCAACAATGGATCATTAAAACCACGTTTTACTTCATTAAAGAAACAACTATAAGTGTAAGCCTTATAGAAGCAAATCTTTTTCCTTGTATTGGAAGCTCGATGTTGTCAATCTGTGTACAGTACAAAATAAACGATAGAAAACTCTTGAGTAATAATTTGATATTGATACTTCTAGTGAGAGTTGCGCCCCCCACAACAACCAATCGCCTTATTTTTTTCAAAATAGATTTTAGAAGCCTTTTAGAAAACTAAATTCAATTCTTGAAGTCAACTTAGCATTGTTAAGAGCAAACTTCTCTGTCACCCAAATAGAAATTACCGAGCCAAAATTAGTGAATGGATTTGCACGATATTCGAGACACTTGTATTGAGATTCTAGAAACAGCATTAAGTAAAGTGACTCTACAATTCATAAATAGCTGTGCTCAGACGTAACTATTTAGAGTGACAACCCTTTAATACCTAATCACGTCCGCCATCGTTGGCCTCAGTTCACTGTTTTCATCCAGGCATTTCATTATTAGTTTGAAAATCTTTGGGTTCATTTTCTTTGGTTTCTCCCCACTGGTGAGCTGAATTTTACTTTCCTGGGTGATAAAACACAGACATTGTTATTGTGCAACTTACAAAGTACAATAGAAAACAAGAAAACAACATCTATCATTTTTATTACAAAAAAAAAAAAAAAGCTTATATTAGGTGTAATATTTTTACCAATTGTTTTCGTTTAGCTTTCTTAATGCGCTATGATCCTATCAATCGTCTGAACCAGTTGGGAAAGGGGGAGAGAAGAAGAGGGTATCTTGGTGAATGTTTACATGATCGTTTTCTTGTAAATGCATAAAAAATGTTCATTCAGGGCTCGAGTCACCAAGGGAACTAATTTAACTTATACCACCACACCTGTCAGGTACGATTTTGCTCCCTTGTTCAAGGTATTGTATCTTGTGTTGTCAGGTAAAAGAAATAATTGTGAAAAAATTCAGCTTAATCCGCAACTGGGTGTGCAAGAAATAACGTGTAAAAATTTTAACCAGACAGACAAACAGATTGAATTTGATATAATTTTTGTAAAAAAGAGTAAAATACAAACAAACGTTTCAAATGGGAGAACATTATGCCGTGTTTCTGTACATTTAACACACTTTTTAAAAAGAGTCTAAGATTAAAGAAGAGTTTCAGGTTTCACATGACTAAGCCGCCCCCAGTGGTGGCCTAAACTTGTAGACCAATACAATGCAGACAAGGCCATTGCCTTCTAGGACTATACACATGATTCATTACTTGACGAAGCGTTCATATAGCAACACAGTTTCGTAAACTCAATACAATCTGATGAAGCCATGTTTAACTAATCTGTATATCCTAAGAAGAATAATTTCAATAGGGGTTGGGGGTTGGGGAGTTGGGTTGAATATTCTCTTTCCACCTCTGGCTGAACAAAAAACAACCTTTTACTCGCATGTAAAAAGATGCTTGACGTTAAAAATGTTGTAAATATGAAAAACAAAAATACCAAGGCATCAAAATCCTTCAGGCTTGAACAGTTGGATACCACATCAGGCTGCTGAGGTTCAAGTCTGGCCTGAAAGAGGTCCAGCATTACAACTCCCAGGTTAAAGACATCACTTGAAGTAGAAAATCTTCTGGACTCTATGACTTCAGGTGCAGATCTGTGAAATTTACGGTATTATGGATTACACCTTTAGCACTTTTAAGAAGAAAACATTTTTTTCGTACCATTTTGTTTTTTACTGACAAATCAATCACTAAGATGGGATAAAAGTAAAAGATCTTAAAATGTCAAATTAGCCATTAATACGTATCACTAGTACTATATTTATTTTATGTAACTTCGATGTATATATATATATATATATATATATATATATATATATATATATATATATATATATATATTTGTACAGCTCAATACCTGACATTAAATGTAGAATCCAGTTGGTCTGTTTCACATTTTACAGTTTGTGTAGAATCTAAATATTGCAAACATCCCAATGCCACTGGAAAAATCTGAAGTGAATATACATAAATATAAATAATAATATAAATAAAGTATTCACACAATTTCTAAACGGCAAAATATAGATGATTTAAAATAAAATTGTTTCAATTTTTCTTCTATACGAGATTCAAACGATTAGGTTCATTCACTTCTACACAATTAATATATAGACATCTTCACAAGTAAAATGTAGCACAGCTTCAGAAGTAAATGTAGCACAGCTTCAGAAGTAAAATGTAGCACAGCTTCACAAGTAAAATGTAGCACAGCTTCACAAGTAAAATTAGCACAGCTTCAGAAGTAAAATGTAGCACAGCTTCAGAAGTAAAATGTAGCACAGCTTCACAAGTAAAATGTAGCACAGCTTCACAAGTAAAATGTAGCACAGCTTCACAAGTAATATGTAGCACAGCTTCACGAGATGAATATAGCTAGCTTGGATAGCATAAATAAAATGTTTCGCGCCGAGTTGTAAATTGACAGTTTATGACAGCAATTAAGTATATTTATTTATTTAAGCAAATTATTTTTTAAAAAGTTACTTTTTTTAGTAAAAGTAAAATTTCTCTTTCATACCTTGCGATCTATGGGGCAGATGACGAAAAGGTCATCCGTTTCTGTTGACCACGGTTAACGAGGGTGTCACATGGCCAGCACACCCGCCTTTACTTTTTCCCAACTAATGTTAGGTACCCATTGGAGCTGGGTGAGCTATGAGAAGCCATAAAAATCACTAAATTAAAAATCACAGTTTTCACTAGGATTCAAACCCCGAAACCTTTTATACCTTGAGTAGATCCTTACATGGGGGGGGGGGGGGTGATGCTAGGACAAAGCGAATTGTTACAATTGTTCATTTTTTTTTTATCCTATACTAGCTAGTGAGAGCGAAGTAATCTCTCGAGGAAAATGAAAGCGTAAAGAGAACTCGATAACACTGGGTCGACAGTCCAGAGCGAATAGGAGCAGGCAGCCAGACAGACCAGTTTAGTTGACTTGCCTTATAGTCATGCTCAGACACTCTGTGCACAAACAACTGAGAGGCTCTCACAATACCAAGGACCAGGTTTAACTTGTGCAGGCTATACAAAAGCTTGGCAATCTTCAGAAGCAGATGCTTAAAGTTGGCGTCGGATTTTCCCAGAGATTTATTTAGAACCAACTCCAGAATGTTGCCGTCAAGATGTAGAGGTATTCTGATGTTCTAGAATATAAAAGTCAGAGTGAATAAAAAACATACCAGAGAAATGTTTGAAATTTACATCTCTAGTGAAAGTATTAAACAAGATTACAATGAGAGTTTGTGTTATTACACAAACTCATAGGCTTCCCCATTGAATTCACCAATGGACCAGGAATATTCAAGCCAGTCTTGTTTTGATCGTTGAAAGTAATAGCATTTAAAAATCATTGGGCACTAATATAATAATAATAAAATTAAAGTAATTTTTCTCGTTTAAACTTTAAATCTTTCAAAACGATGTTTTTTTTTTCAAACATAAATACTTTTTTCAATTACAAGTTGTTGTTTTTTTATATATTTATAAAGTCAAGTTCCCCTTTCAGACCTAGTGATCTATGGGACTATGATGTAAAGGTCATAAGTTGCTATGGCCCACAATTAACGAGGGTGTCATGTGGCCAGCATAACCACCAAGCACCTTTACTTTTCCCCAACTAATGTCAGGTGGTGCTTGGAGGACTCAGAGGCGCCCTGAAGATCCCGAATGAAAAATCGATCGATCTACTTTTAAAATCTTTTGATAAAGTTTGAACTTACAATCTTCAAATTATCATCTTGTATTTCATTGGCTTGTGTAATATTAATAATTGGAACAATGCCATCTAAGGAACCTTTCTTAATCAGATCATGCAAAGGTTGGGAAAATTGTCTTTTGACTTTTTGTTGGAACAAATGTCTGTTTGTCTGAAATAAAAAATCAGTAAATCTTTCATATATATTATTATTTTATTTTAAATATAATTACATATAATTGTTACATGTACATCGGTTCCTTTTTGACTTGTGTCTTTGATTTACCTGTTGGCTCATGTCTGTATACTGCTTCAAGTTGACTGATAGGTCGCGATGAAATTGAAAGTAAACTCCAGCAAACTCATTTACTGTAAACATCAAAAAATGTTGGAATCTGTTAGACACCTTATTTATATAGGTTAGTTATTTAGCGACGCACCATAGAAGACGCATATTGAACGGGACTAGTGACGTGTGGGATATGTTGGGTTAGAGACCGGAAAATCAGTTAGCGATAGAATACTCCAGGGTAACGACGTGTTTAGTGACAGAGACTTCTACTGTGGCCTTTTATCAGAATAAATCCATATGAACTTATTCATTAGTGTTGACTACATCTCTTCACTCGTTAAAAACAGATGTGCCTGTTTTTGTCTGACTTGTTGGTCAACTACACGTAATACACCCGAACAATTACACCCAAACGATTGCAGAGTAATTGGTTGACTTCAAGACAGCCTGAAAGCAACATCACAGTGGCGACCCCCGACGCTCGAAGCCCGAACCTCGAAGCCGACGCCCGAAGCCCGAACCTCGAAGCCGAACATCGAACCGGACCTCGAAGCAGAACGTTTACTCAGGTGAGGGTCGTGCACTCGCAGATATAAGATTTCATCGGAGTACGGCTGAACACAGCATCATCGCAGAGTGACTTTGTTCTAGATCTACATGCAGTCGTCGCCTGTTTGATCGTAAGTTCAACGAGCCGTTAACTCAGGGTGACCTTCGTCAGGACCGTAATCATCGCAACGTCTGGTCTACTCAACCAGTATATTATCAAAGTCTGATCTTCATATGCTGAATCGACCTACAACCAGAGAAACCGTTCATTCATAACGGGTGAGAGATCGTTAGTGAACCTGTTGGACATATTTTTTCGTCGCTGGAGAAAACAGTCGTAGGAGCCACATCGAGTATCAAGTTTTACCTCGTCAGTTCGAGAAGGACAGTTTGCCCGCTGTAGAAGTATTGTGAGTACTACAAGTTTGGTAGCTAACTAAATCGCTCTGTCGTCTTACCCTTTGAGAGATTCTTGTGGAGCAGTTTGCTCATTGAACCGGTTGCTTGCCACTTTTATAACGGTCACTGTGTTTAACCTTTGGAAGGTTAGTGAAATCGTAGGTATCATTACTGAACAGTGATATATTTAGTATTCGTTGGTCTAGACGATATCTAGACTTGTTGATATTGAAGTTGTGGAAACAGCTACATCCACTTAATTTCGTTGAAAACCGTTAATCGTATAACGGAACGTCGTCGGAGGTGACCTTGGTCTCACCTAGTCTACATTGGACAGTTTGGTCTAGTGAAGCAGAGTACAACAGCAAACTTCGTCGTACTACCAGAGTAGCAGCAGAAGCAGTGAACTATTTTAGAGAACCGTTATTCGTCAGCCCAGATCAAGTCATCGTCAAGAAAGTCGTTAATCGTCAGCCCAGATCAAGTCATCGTCAAGAAAGTCGTTATTCGTCAGCCCAGATCAAGTCATCGTCAAGAAATTCGTTATTCGTCAGTCGTCCAGATCAAGTTGCCGTCAAGAGACTGTTATTTGTCAGTAGTCGTCTACACAAATCAAGTCATCGCCAGAAGAACCGTTAACCTATTCGTCAGTAACTGTGTACACAAAGTCGTCGGAACTACACATACGGTCATCAACAGTCGTCGAAGAAACTGAAACATTTTGCTGTGGCATATCAAGACATCTGTGGCATTACGTGGGATACTCGACACGGATTGTATCCACTGGTAGCACCGGAGAACAGAGTCAGAACTGGAAGAGAGACAGTGGAATTTGTTGTGATCTAGCATATTCGGGAATCCGAACAAAGGGATCTTTCTTATCAAAAGCTAAGTGCCATTTTTCTTATTAGTATATGTTTAGATTGCCCTTAGAAATAGATTTTGTCTAAATTTGGTATGTTAGCCTGAGATTCAGGTGGTGCGCCTTAAAACCCGTTCGGGGTAGAAGACATAATTTAGATGAAAAGCTATATTATACGTTTAGGATTGTAATTGTTTTGTTTGTGTAAACGTCATATCCGTTGTTGCTTGGTTACTTCGTGACGTTATCAATGTGTGCCATATTGTCATATCCCAACCCATAGCGATAGTCTCATTTAATTATTTCATTTGTGTATATTATTTTAAATTATTTATTTTTATTAATTTAATTAGATCTGTATTTTTTTTTCACTTAATGATAGAGAGTACAGGTAGGATTCGTTTACTGTGAATCAGACTAAAATAATTTTAGTTTGAGCGGTTAAAATCAAATATGATTTTGCCATGAGAATAATGCCGAAACTGGCTATGTAGTCAAACACTGTCGTCTGGCTAAATTTAGATCTACAAATTGTTGTACATCTCTTTGGTACAATTAATCATCTAGACTCTAATTTGAGAATATTATTATTAATTAAAAGATGAATGAAGGTAGTACATTCTAGATATATATATATCTTGTTGAAGATATATTTGACATTGTATAAACATATTTGTTTCATATGGTTAAATAGAACCATAATATACTCTAGATCTAGACTCTAGACAGTCTTTGATTGAATTTACTCTAGACACTTCAGTCATAGTCATACCAAATTTTAAAATTGATCATAGTTATTCATACTAGATCTAATAGTCATAGTGCTCTTGATAACTATAGATCTAAATGGTACTATTATATATACTATAATATACTAGATTTAAATTTGTGTGATACTAGATCTAATATACAGATCTGAATATAATTCAGACTAGATTTACACATTTACTAAATCTAAAGATAGAGACATAACACTTAAAACTTGTATAAAAGGTTGTAAAAACTTAAATATAAAATAAGTTTAAAGTATAGCCATAACTAATATAGGCTAAGTAAAAATATATAAATTTGGGTGAAAATAAAATACAATGGCTACATCATCATATGTGGACCTTAAGGAGGTTAAGGAAGCAGCTATGTAGGATGGAAAGGCCATGGAGTTAAAAGGAAAGGACTTAGCAGCTTATGTACAGCAAGTTGTGAAGGAAGAGATAGAGAGACAGAAAGAAGAGATAGAAAGACAAGACAAAGAGAGAGAAAAAATTAGAGAACATGAAGCTAAAATGGAGAAGATGAGATTGGATGCAGCACAAGCCAGAGCTCAAACTGAACAAGGAAATAACACAAATAACTCAAATAATATTACAACACAAAGAGACAACCCTAATTCGCAGACATGGCTAAAGAGAAAGATACAAAGTTTTGATGAACAGAAGGATGACATTGGTGATTTTCTGAAAAGATATGAGGCAAAAATGTCTACATTTAATATGCCTGAAGAAGAGTGGTCTGAAATACTGATAGACTTTGTTCATGGTCAAGCTCTAACAATATGTCAAAATCATGACCATCATATTGATGATAGCTATCAAGTTTTGAAAAGAGAGTTGTTGAACGCATATGGTCATAATGCTACAACATTCAGAAAGAAATACTTTGACAATATACCATCATTAGGAATAGAACCCCAAACTACCATTAATATGGAAAAAGATTTTTTCAATAAGTGGGTAAAATTAGAAAAAGTGAATAACTCTTATGAAGGATTAAAAAAATTTATTCTAGTGGACAACTTTATAAATAAATGTGATCCTCAGTTACAATCTTTTATTAGAGAAAGAAACCCAAAAACTATAGATGAAATAACAGAGATAATGAGAGTATACAAAAATGCCTATCCAAATAAACCATTTTCTGATAGGGATAAGAGCAAAGTAGATTTAATAGGATACACCAAAGAAAATGTTGATAGAAGTAGAAATAGAAACAGATCAAATAGTGGAAATAGAAAATATAGTGAAATAACCTGTTTTAAATGTCAAGGAAAAGGTCATATAGCAGCTAACTGTAGAAGAGGGAATAGTAGGTCTGGAAGTAGAAATAGATACAATGAACAAAATAACAGTAGATATAGGAGTAGAGATAGGAATGACAGGGGAAATTATAGAAATAGGAGTTACAGTAGGGAATACAAAAATAAAGGTACAGATAGGGTATATTTCATGGAAGGAAATAGGAACAATTTTGCAGTGTACCCAGGATTTGTAGATAGAATTCCGGTGGAATTAATCAGGGATTCAGGTTGTAACACTTTGGCAGTAAAAACTAAATTTGTCAAACCTCATTGGTATAAAGGGTTTACTAAGAAAGTAGAATTAGCAGATGGCACCGTAAGGGAATTTAAAGCTATAAGGGTATACATTGAAACTCCATTTTTCACTGGTTATTGTTATGGCATTGCAATACCAGAAATGAGATATGATATGTTAGTAGGAAACATAAAAGGAGTTAAAGAATGTTCAAGAAAAGAATTAGAAGACTGGCAAAACAAATACAAAAACATAAGACAAAATCATGAAAACATAGAAACACAAAATATAACAAGTATGGTAATAACAAGATCAATGGATAAACAAGATGAGAAACAGGAAAATACAATAAATGTAATAAGTAATGATAAAGAAAAAGAAACCAGTAATGTAATACAAATAGAAAATACAGATGTTAAGGAAAGAGAGAGAGAAAATGAAACACAAAATAGTCTTGAAACACAAATATCTCAAAGTGAAAAAGAAACAACACCCACATTTGCATTAGAACAAATGAATGACAATATTATTGGGAAAATATATTCAAGAATACTAGATAAAAACAATAATAATCCAATGGAGAAATTTTGTATAGAGAATAAAATATTATTTAGACAAACAAGTAATGATAACAAAAAAATAAAACAACTTGTCTTACCACAGAAATATTGGAAAGATGTTTTAATCATGACACATGATAATAATTTAGCAGCACATAGGGGAGTAAAGAAATGTTATAGGAATTTGTCAAAACAAGTATTTTGGCCTAAAATGAAAGCAACAATCAACAAATACATAAACTCATGTGACATATGTCAAAAGAGATCTAACAAAAGCTTAGTGAATAAAGCACCCATTCAAGAAATGGATGAACCTACAGAACCATTTCAGAAAGTATCTATTGATTTAATAGGTCCTTTAATTCAAACTGAAAAAAATAATAAATACATTCTAACAGTAATAGACATGTTTAGTAGATACCCAGAAGCAATCCCATTATCAAATACAAGTGCAGAAAATATCATTAATGCCATAACTCAAAAAGTAATTACAAGACATGGTATACCTAAAATTATATTGAGTGATCAGGGATCTCAGTTTAAGTCAGAACAATTTAAGAAATGGACTAAACAATATAATATACAACACATATACTCTTCGGTTTACCACCCAGAGAGTAACGGTTTATGTGAACGGTATGGTGGTTCATTAAAAAGATCATTAACAAAAATAATTCAGAATAATCAGAACAGGTGGGATCATTACATTAACTATGTACTATTTGCTCATAGAAACAACATCCATGAAGCAACACAATTTTCACCATATGAAATAATACATGGAAGAAAGCCCAGAGATGAATTTGATGTTTTTAAAGAAAATCTAATAGGCAACGAGAATAAATTAAATAATGACAGTGAAACAACAATCACAACAGAATTGAAAGAAATATGGACTCAAGCATATAACAACAATAAGAAGTACAAACAAAGTGCTCATGAGAATCTAAATAAGAAAAGACAATTGAAAACACTAGAAGTAGGAAACAATGTATTAATATTAATAAATGACCTGAAAAATAAAATTGGTAAGCAATGGAAAGGTCCATTTAAGGTGATAAAACAAATTAGTGATGTGAATTATCAAATTGAAATAAATGGGAAAGTTAAAACATATCACATAAATAATTTGAAACTATATCATGATAGAGAAGATGAGTTGATACAAAACATTCAGGAGGAAATAGAAAATAACTTTTCAGAAGGAGAAGAATGCTTGATGATAATAACAAATGAAAATCACAATGAAAATGATATTAAGGAAATACCTGTAATAGAAACAAAAGAGAATCAAACTTGGCAAAAGATTAATCTTAATAATTTAACTAAGGAAAAGTCAAAAGATATAACTAAAATAATACAGGAATACAAAGAAATTTTTTCCAGCATACCAGGAAAAACTAATATTATTAAACATGACATTAAAGTAACAGATCCAAAACCTATCAAGCTTAAGCCATATAGAATACCGCTACATTTACAAGACAAAGTAAAGAAAGAAATAGACAATTTACTAGAATCAGGTATAATTGAACCATCAACATCTCCTTATGCTTCACCAATTGTGATAGCCAAAAAGAAGAATGGAGATATACGGTTATGTATTGATTATAGGAAACTTAACAACATCACAGAATTTGACCCATATCCAATGCCAAATATAGAGGATATTTTACATAAATTAAATGGAGCAAAATTTTTTACTAAATTGGATTTAACTAAAGGTTATTGGCAAATACCTTTAACAGAAAATGAAAAACCTTACACAGCATTTGTAACACCATATGGTATTTTTCAATGGAATTATATGAGTTTTGGATTAGTAAATGCACCTGCCACATTTAATAGAATGATGAACATGATAATTGGAAACAAAGAAAATGTTATTTGTTATTTGGATGACATATGTATTTTTAATAATAGTTGGGAGGAACATTTAGTAGATGTAAAAGAAGTGTTCAAAATAA
The DNA here is from genome assembly GCF_947242115.1 of Biomphalaria glabrata. Lineage (NCBI taxonomy): Eukaryota > Metazoa > Mollusca > Gastropoda > Planorbidae > Biomphalaria > Biomphalaria glabrata. The sequence goes on from NC_074727.1 coordinate 10,659,158, forward strand.
TAAAAGAAAGTGGACTTACAATTCAGGCAGAAAAAGTAGAAATAGGATTGGAGGAAATAATTTTCTTAGGACATAAAGTAAATAACAACATGATTAGCCCTATTGAAGATAACATAAAGAAAGTACTTAATATTGAAATACCTACAACAAAAAGACAAATTAAAAGCATATTAGGAATAGTAAATTATTACAGAAAGTTTATAAAGAACTTAGCAGAAATAGTGAATCCATTAAATGACTTACTTAAAAAAGGAAAACCTCAAAAAGTAGTCTGTAATGAGGAATGTGTGAAAGCTATTGACAGAATTAAAGGTGTTTTTAGTCATGAATTAATATTAAGACTACCTGATAAAGACAAAATATTTTATGTCACAACTGATGCATCTAGTAGTGCTATTGGTGGTTGTCTAATGCAGAACTATGATAACTTACATCCTATATTATATGTAAGTAGAAAATTGTCAGAGGCAGAAAAAAAATATAGTGTCATTGAACGAGAAGCCTTAGCTGTAATATGGGTAATTACTAAGCTAGAGAGTTATCTAATAGGAAGGAAATTCATATTATTAACTGATCATAAACCTATTCAGTATATACAGCAAAAGAGCATGAAAAACAGTCGTGTTTATAGATGGTTCTTAGCACTACAGGAATATAAATTTGAATTGAAAGCTATTAGTGGATCTGTGAATATTGTAGCTGATCTATTGTCTAGAATGACATTGAAATGAAATAATTTTGTAAATAAACTATGATTATATTGAGTATGTAATATATATTAATATATTGGCACAATTTATATGTTATGGAAAAGGGAGATAAGTAAATTTGATGTTAAGCATTTGAAAGTAAGTATGGATATTTTTTTTTGTGTGAATCATTTCATATATCATTGACCGAAAGTTAGTTCTATGGAAAAGGGTGAGTATAAAAGAAAAATGGACAAAAGCGTATAAAAGGGTGGTAAGGAAAAATTTATTGGATGTGGAAATAAAGTCTATAATTGTTTTTGAAATATTGTATTTTATCAGATTACTGCCAGTGAAGAACATTTGTGATGTATGACGTGCCCATAAGATGCCACATTTTCTTTCATGATGAACTGTGTACTAATGAAGATGATTCTGGAATGTTATGAACATTGACATGAATATGAGGAACTGTCAAGTCAAGATGAAGATGTCAAGATTTTATGTTTGTTGTCTTCCCCCTAAATTGAAAATGCCCTTGTAAGACTTGACAGTAGTGGAAAAATATTGACATTTTTTTTTTCAAGGGGGGGAGGAATCTGTTAGACACCTTATTTATATAGGTTAGTTATTTAGCGACGCACCATAGAAGACGCATATTGAACGGGACTAGTGACGTGTGGGATATGTTGGGTTAGAGACCGGAAAATCAGTTAGCGATAGAATACTCCAGGGTAACGACGTGTTTAGTGACAGAGACTTCTACTGTGGCCTTTTATCAGAATAAATCCATATGAACTTGTTCATTAGTGTTGACTACATCTCTTCACTCGTTAAAAACAGATGTGCCTGTTTTTGTCTGACTTGTTGGTCAACTACACGTAATACACCCGAACAATTACACCCAAACGATTGCAGAGTAATTGGTTGACTTCAAGACAGCCTGAATAAGCAACATCACAAAGCTTAACGTTTGATTATTTGTTGAAAAGAAAAAAAAATAATTTGTAAAGCAGGTCCCATACGTTATTTTAAGTAGTTACTTTTTCCGGATTGATGTCACTATAGGCTATATAGAATTCAATTATATTATACAATTTGATTTAAGAAATAAACATAATGTATATGTATTTGCATTATGTATGTTAATCCTTACCATAAAGCTTCGGAATTCCCTGAAATAAAAGAAAATTTAAACAAATAATTGGGAGACACCAGAATTAAATCATTATTTACACTTGTCATTAATCTTTAATTAATCTTCTTTTGTTTACTGTTCACTATTTTATGAGAAGATTAAGTTGATCCTACATCCACGGCTTAGACTTTGACGGGGAAGTGCCTAATAAAGATGAGAATTGATTGCTAGCTTATCGTACGAGATACTCCAGCTGCAGTCTAGCAGGTCAGAAATGGAAGGACAATGGTTCATGCTCGCATAGTACTTCCTTCGTGTTACAAACCTACTCTTAAAACTACAAAGAGAGTTATAAAAACGGTCAAGATGTGGTCTGAAGAGGCTGTAGAAAAACTACGAGGATGCATTGAGAAAACTAACTGGGAAATCCTTATTGAGAACTGTCCAGACATAAACGAACTAACAGAAACTGTTAACTCATATCTATCATTCTGCGAGGAGTTAACAATTCCAACAAAAACAATACAAGTCTATGGAAACAAAAAGTCCTGGATGACCAAAAAAATCAAACACCTTATTATTGAAAAGAAAACAAAGTATAAGGCTAGCAACGAAGAGTTTATAAATGCTAAAAATAAACTGAGAAAAGCAATAATTGAAGGGAAAAAAACATACAAAGAAAAAATTGAGAATTTCTTTGCCAAGAACAACTCAGAACAATGCTGGGAGGGATTAAAGAAAATAACAGGCTGCGCCTAAAAACGAGAACAAATTTTAGTGGCTGATGATGAGAAATTCGCCAACGAACTAAATTATTTTTATTCTCGTTTTGACAAAGAAGATTTTGTTGATCTACACAAAGAACTTTTCAACACTCTGTCCAAAGGAAAACAAGAGCCCTACGTCAATTTTGTAACTGAGGATGAAGTGACCTTGTTATTTAAAAGAGTAGACGTAACAAAAGCTTCTGGACCAGGCAAAATTAGTGGCAAGCTGATCAAGCTATGTTCGGAGCAAATTTCTTCTATCTTCTGTCATATCTTTAACCAGTCATTGCAAACGTGCGTAATTCCAAACATCTGGAAAACTTCAGAAATCATACCAGTGCCTAAGAAACCAAAAATAGATTGCTTAAACGATTTCCGCCCAGTAGCACTAAAACCTATTGTTATGAAATGTTTTGAAAAATATATGCTTAAACAACTTGTAGCAAAAGTCAATAACAGCCTAGACCCTCACCAATTTGCATACAAAGCAGCTAGAGGAACTGAGGATGCCATTCTATTGCTTTTGGATCATCTTTATTAGCATCTCGATATACCCAAAACCTACGCACGAGTCCTCTTCGTAGATTTCTCCTCGGCTTTCAATACCATACAGCCACATCTAATGATAAACAAACTGAGTAACTTAAATGTAAGCCCTTACTTACAAGCATGGGTTCTAAACTTTTTAACCCAACGGCCCCAGTATGTTAAAGTCAACAACACCAAATCGTCAACTCGAGTACTATGTACGGGTGCTCCACAAGGTTGTGTACTTTCTCCTGTACTATACACTCTTTACACTAATGACATAAGAAGCATCTATGACTCAGTTAAACTCATTAAATTCTCTGATGATACTGCCATAGTCGGTCTTATTTCAGGAGACGAAACTCAGTATCGAAGCTCGATAGAAGAGTTTACAAACTGGTGCACCGACAACTTTCTAGAACTGAATGTAACAAAAACTAAAGAACTTATAATAGATTTTAGAAAGAAAAAACAAACTATACGTAAACTGCAAATAAACACTACATCTATAGAACAAGTAAAGGCATATAAATATCTAGGCGTTATCATCAACAACAAGCTTTCATGGGAAGACCACCTTGGAAAACAGCCCAGCGACTCTTTTTTCTATACAAACTCAACAGTTTTAAATTAAACAACAAGATCCTTGAGACATTTTACGGCGCAACTGTACAAAATCTGCTAACATACGGAATAAGTTGTTGGCAAGGCAACGCCTCATCTAAACTGTTGCAACGTCTTGAAAACATCATTTAAAAAGCATTAAAAATTAAACTCACAACATTACCACATTTAAAGGAACTTTTTGAACAAACGTGCCTAAGAAAAATCGAAAAAATCTTGGAAGACAACGGCCACCCGCTCCATCAGAACTACGCCAGGTCGTCGCGAAGTGGGCCACTGCTGTCAATCAAAACAAGAACGGAGCGGTACAAAAACTCGTTCGTACTCACTCGGTCAGACTCTATCACCACCACTCATTGATCAGGGAACATGAAATGCACCAAGATACCTGTGTGTAGTCGCTGAATGAACTCTTCATTTATGTGTATGTTTCTGTTGTGTTGTCTTTATATGAGAAACGAGTCCTTGTAATCACAACAAATTTCCGTAAGGATCAATAAAGCAGTCTTATCTTATCTTATCTTATAGGCAGGCTCAGTGCGCTCTGGTCTGTATCTCTTTTAAAGGGGGGGGGGAGAGATTTCTGAAATAATGTTTCCATACAGTCTTTAGGCGCCTAGAAGCTGGAACTAACAGGAGCCGCCTTTTGTAGGTACTCGTCTTCCGGGGATGCTACCCTGCCTCATAGTGGCGCCCTGGTGGAAACGATTAGGAGGAAACGATTAGGCTACAGGGTAGCAAAACAAGACTCCCGTGGGGGTGCCTAAGGGGTGCGAGAGCATCCTCATTGCACTGCGCAGAGTTGTAAAAAAGCTCCCACAACCTTGTTACAATCCAGGCGCTGTTCCTCAAGGGGAATTTACATAAATGGCGTGTTCCTGCACGGTTAGCCTGGTATAGAAAAAGAAAATGACGGGGGTTTCAGTGCACGCGGCCTCTTGCCACGAGTCTGACCCACCCGCCAGACAGAACAGTGTACACTGTTCTCATTCACGCCGGTGAGAGAGAGCTCTTGTTCATTTTTGCTGGCCTAGAGTTCCAAGAGCCGAAGGCTCAACTCTACCTGACAGTTTCAAGAAGAAGAAAAAAAGTAGGTACACGTCTCACAATCTTGTGAGAGAACTTCCTTGTCCTGAGACTTAATTAGTTCTTTGTCTACAACTTTTAAGCAATTCATCTTTTGAAAGTGTAAACAAGCTAAATTATAAACCTATAATAGCAGTATTGTTAACTTACTTTAGAGAAATTGGTGGAAGTCTTGTACTGTCCATCAGCAAGTTTGGGGAAAGTGATCATATTTTATTTTTTACTTTCTATGTATAGAATATAATAAAAGATGTTTAAATATAACACATAATTGTTCTAAAATAGTTCTTTAATTAAATATTATGTGTTAATTCCTGCTGTGGTTTGAGTTTATTTTATTTTCATTGCAGAAACTATTATTTTTTAAAGACAAAATAAAAAATCAAATCTGGAATGAAGAAGTTAACAGCAAAAATATTTTATATCGAGAGTACTTTTGTGACGCATGAGTGAATCAGTTATCTTGGACATGGTGGGTCGATTTGCTTCTAAGTTGTCAGTGCAGCTGAGAATATCTTCATAGAGGTCGGAGATGCAGTCTTCCTTCTGAAGCTTGATGGTACCCATGCGCATCTGTTGATATAAAACAAGGACAATTTTAAAAATAAAGACAAAGCATATATAATGAGTATCAATTAGTTTGGATCAGTCATGTAATTAAATTTGTAATAGATCTAGACTAGCAATAATAATTATGTGATTAGAAATATTTGTTTAACCGATTGTTTTTGTTTAGCGCGATTTCATGCTTTTGGCTTACTCAATTCACTATGATCATGTCACTTGTGTGGACCAGTTGGAAAGTGATAGGTAGAGACAACGGGGTATCTGGGTGATCGTTTTTTAAATGTATTTTTAAAAAAATGGAATGACCAGAATTCGAACTTGTGGGCTAAAGGCTTCTCAGGCCAACGCGGTAATCACTCTACTAGCGAAGAGTCTATGAAATATGGAATATTGTATAGTTATCTATTGTTTTCTATTTCATGTTTGTGTTCACTAAGCCTCAAATGACAATCTATAAAGGGGACTAATTCAGCTTATATCACCACCTCATTCAAGTACAATATCTTTCCCTTTATTCAAATATCAAACAAAATAACTAATTACCAATAGCTGATTAACAAATTGGTAAATTTTTAAATTGATTCTTGTATTGTCAGGTAAAAGAAATGATTGTTCAAAATTTCAGCTTGATCCGAGATTGGATGTCGGAGAAAACAAGTGTGCAGACTTTTGGCCAGACAGAGTGAGTTGATATAAGCTTTGTAAAAACGTTTATAATTCACAGGAGGAGATGAAGATTAAGACAAAATTAGATTCTTAAAGTTAAGATGTATTGACTTTTACCTGTAGTTTCAGTTCCACATCAGTGATGTTCACTTGGGTGTAGGGCAAAAGCCCATGTGTGAGCACTTCATAAATAAAAGTACCAAACATCCAGACATCAGATTTTTTGGACCATCTATACCTCCACAAAGATTCAGAGGCGCTCCATCTTGTGGGCAACAAGAAGTGGTCCCCTATCTCTAAAGACAATAATGAAAACATTACTGGAATTATTCAATCCAGAAGGGGAAAAAATTAGGACTTTTAGATGGTGTGATCTATGGGACATTAACTGTCATCTGTTTCTGTGGCCTACGGATTACGAGGGTTTTATATGGCCAGCACAACGATCAACCGCCTTTATAATTTTCCTCAACTAATGTAAGGTGCGAACTAGAGCAGGGTAAACTCAGAGGCGCTCTACTGCTCTACCGCCATACCCGCATGACCACCATGCTGACGTGCCCTTTTGTGGAACTGCGTGGCGGTCTACGCGTGTAGGGCTGTCATCCACTTTTTCCTGCCATGTGCATTAAAAAAAACATGGTTTAAAAACTTTCACAAAAAAAATCCTAGATTTATATAGACACCAGAAAAGTTTTAAGTAACTCGAAAAAAACAACTAGGTTGAACATTGACACTACTTAAACAAATGTACTTTAATTAGAGGGCCTCTTGATTGTTGCACCCATTAAGGAATTACTATAACGTATGTATTTTCTCTGTACACACACATATATATATATATACTAGACATATGTTACCCGCGACCCGCGGGTCTTTATTTGCGCATTACTGTCGATATAGTCACTGAGAGTGTTTTGTAAACAATTAAACGAAATAATAATGTAATAATTAAAGCAAATGTGTCAATGTAAAAATAGTGTGAATGAAGCTATCAAATCAAAATAGCTAAAAGGCTTAAATCCATTTTTTAAAATTAAAACATTTGCTTTTGAATTATCTAGTGGATTGGATTTAGATGTATGTTAAACGTAGACGAAATAATAATGTAATAAGTAAAGCGAATGTGTCAATGTAAAAATAGTGTGAATGAAGCTATCAAATCAAAATAGCTAATAGGCTTAAATCCATTTTTTAAAATTAAAACATTTGCTTTTGAATAATCTAGTGGATTGGATTTAGATGTATGTTAAACGTAGCTAATGATCCTTTCACGTTATTTCTCTTTCGCTACGAAAATAAAATTAGTTTTGCGAAAATGGTTTACCCGAAGTCGATACATTCTTATCTATTAAAAACGAAAAGAGCGATAGCTTTGTTAAATAAATGGGATTATAAAGTGAACAATTAAACGAAATAATTTTTAGTACGCAATTCATGAATGAATATAGATCTAGGCCTATCTCAACTCGGCTTCGTGGCTTTCGTAAGTGTATGTAGCTTTAGAAAACCAAATTTGAATGTTTATTTGATCAAAATATGAAATGAATGGACTTTAATTAATATGTTTATGTGTTAAAGTATAAAACTATCTGTGCGAAGAGAAGTTTTATCATCTTAGAGTTGAATTAGAGTTTTAGATCTAGGGATGGGATTATACAGTAAACAATTAAACGAATTAATTTTTAGTACGCGATTCATTACGGTATTGTCTAATGAAAGAATGTTCGTCAGGAAATCTGTAGTCACAGATATCAGGAACTAATTTATGTAAAAAATGCTTTTGAAACACAAAATTGAAGGTTAATTTTATTATATAATGAAATCAATGGATCTTCTTTTGTATTTTCATGTGTCAAAGTAAAAAACTATCTGCGCAAAGTGTATTTCTTAAAATTAGATCTAGGTCTAAATCCTTTCTATCTTTTCTTATGTCAACATTGTAGACATGGCCTAGATCCATAAAATACTATATCTGTAATAGAGTCGGACAACTTTATTTTTTTTGAGGGTCTTAAGTTTGTTTTAGGGCTACAATACATACACTACGGTCTAAGTTGGTACCCAAGGAACATTCCTGCCTAGTTTTATCAAGATTGGTCAAGCGGTTTTGATGTCTATAAGTAACATACATCCATACATACATACATACATACATACATACCCCTCACATTCTACTTTATAATATAGATATTACCTATAGTCAATGAAATGGAAATACAGAGTAGGGTATAAAGATCTTTCACGTTTGCAGTGGGCACTGCATGGGCTGTAGTGGCAGAATAGAGGCAGGACATGTTCCATTCAGTAGGCTATGCTCTACCATTTAGAACGAAGCAGGACGTTTTGGCGCCGCCGTTTTGGCGACGCCGTTTTGGCCCCGCCGTTTTGGCGCGAAGGTCGTTTTGGCGCGAGCCGTTTTGGCGACGGGACGTTTTGGCGCTAAATACATTATGTACGTTTATTGTATTATTTCTTTTAAAAGAATTATTCATATCTATGTTTTGCATGAGTGTTTGTGTTAAGACATATTTTTCACGTACTAAATGTAAATGTTTGTTTGTTTTTCACATCATTTTCTTTCATAAACATTTTGGCTTGTGTATGTGTGTTTATTAAGAGGCACGCTTTTATTTTCAAAAAAGTTTTAGATTTTAACATGGTTTTTGTTATATTAAAGTGTGACACTTAGCTAGTTACACTAATGTCAAATAAAAAAAATCTTTTGGAAAGAAATCCAAAAATGTCATTCAGTGCGATTAGCAGAACATATAGCATTAGCATGTCATTTCCATTCAGGAATCTGACTTATTATAGGCCTATATTCATGAAATAAGCAAAACCTTTATAATTAAAAAAAACAATTCGCTGAACGGTGTTAGAATTCACACTATACATACAATATTATGGTAGAGTGAAATAAACATTGTTATAAAAGCTACGTGCTTATTAAATAATCGTAAAATGATATTTCGCGCCAAAACGTCCCGTCGCCAAAACGGCTCGCGCCAAAACGTCCCATCGCCAAAACGGCGGGGCCAAAAGGCGTCGCCAAAACGGCTCGCGCCAAAACGTCCAATCGCCAAAACGGCTCGCGCCAAAACGTCCCATCGCCAAAACGGCGGCGCCAAAACGTCACGTACCGCATTTAGAATTCTTATAACAATTTTTCTTTCCTTTTCACAGCCCATCATGAATTGGACCATTGCACATTGCGGCTTTGTTGAAGCATATAATGAAAACAGTCTATATGTAATCGTGTTGCACTTTGTCACAATACATCTGTACTAGACCAGAAAACATTTTTTTTAATCTAATTTCTTTTCAGAAATTTATGCTTTTCTTTTTTAGATAGTTGGGTCATTTTGGTAGAGTCAAAAAGTGGGGGCTGTATTTCATAAGGATTCTAGGCATAGTCTGTAACATCAGCAAAACTTCAGATATCTTAAGCGTTCGTTATGAGTTCAAATCTATTTTTGTATAAAGATGTGTCTTTTAAAAAAAAATGAAAACTTTACCGTCTTGTATTTCAGCTTTTGTTCCCAGGTCCATGGCCAAGTAGAATCTACACAACTTTACAGAGTTGTCTTTTGTGACTATAAAACTGGCTGCAGTGATGTCCCTTAGAATTATATTCCTTGAGTGGCAGAATTCAACGGCAGCACCAGCCTCACACACAAACTTGTTCAAAGTTATTACAGAACACCATCTTTTGGTCAGTCTTCGGTTCACCAAGTAATGCTATACAAGGATTAAAAAAAAAGTAATTTTAAATCATTTTGAATTTATAATAATTTTTTTTTCATTTAGCATCAAAGTGACCATCGATAAGTCCGAACGACAGTCTAGCTTGTATTGACTAAACGTACAATTACTTTGTAGAAGTTTCATTTTAGACCTTGTGATCTAGAGGGGAGATGGTAAACAATTTTCTGTTTCTGTGGCCCATGGTTTACATTTTTTATTGAGGTTGTGGTGTGGTCAGCACAACGACCAACCGCCTTTACTTACTTTTCCCCAACTTTTGTCAGGTACCCATTACAGCTGGGTGGACTCAAAGGCGCTCTTAAAATTCCAGAAATTTACTTTATAAAACATAATTAATTAATTACGACTTAACTAATTGGTCACTTTTTTTTTAGTGATTCGTGTGTTATCCTAGACCAGTGTTTACCAAACTTAACGGAACACTTCACACATTCTGACTATATACGGAACACTTTGCTTATTTATTTTAGAGAGATTAATTCACATGGTGGCCTACTAGTTAATTATTCCAGTTGTTCGTGGTTCACCTATTCAGACCTCGCGGTTCACTAGGGTTCGCAAAATACAGTTTGTTCTATCGAGTGCCATCCACCATACAACATACAAACACAATCAACACAACTGTCCGAGACAATAAAAAAGTGTGCAAATGTGTTATCCTAGAAGGAAATGTGAACTAAATAACACGCAAGAGACTACACACAGAAAGAGTTAATATAAGATGTGTAAACGAGCTGTAAACCACGTTTGGCTGACCTTGCTGTCAAGAAATGTTTCAGATATTTAATTCAGCGTGCATTATACGGAAATCTCCAAAACTTACATTAGGAAGCAAGAAAATTTGAAAATACCGGAGATAACAAAAGTCACCACAAAGGTGTTACATAAATAGATGCAAGTAAGAAATGTAATAAACTAATTGGAACCAACACACACCTCCTAAATTATTCTACGGTTAATTCCCTTCTTACCTGCAGGTTCTTGCACTGTTTTTCCCAGTGCTTCTCAATGACGAAGAATTCTGGAATGCTGTCAATATTATATGCGTACAAGGTCACCACATTTTCATGTTGCAAATTGCGCAGCATCTTTATGTTACGCAGTTTCATCAAATCTTTGTAGGCTACAAAGTCCGTTTTGTTGTTTCGGTAGTGATCGTTTCTTGAGGGTTTGTGGACGAAGAGCTTGATGGGCTTATCAATGAAGTGACCTGGCAGCTTAAACCAGCTTTTCACAGACAACGAAGAAGCCTGCAAGTAGTGTACTATTGTTAGTGTTCTGTATTCTTTAAATTATTATTGATTTTTATATGAGTTTTAAGAGTGTCCTTATTTAGCATGATAACAAGAAAAATATTTTAAAATTTCTATTTTTTAAGACAATACCTCCATCATAAAACTTCAAATATAATTTTTTTTTAAATTAAAAACTATAGTTTAAATTTTTTTTTCAGCAATTATGGTATCGAACCCGTGACTACGTCAGCTGCTTAATTGCCTTAAAGTTAAACGTTTGCATTTTCCGAAGCGGAAGACATGCTTATGCGATTGGTACATTCATTATATGGATATCTAGGTGTAACACTAGACCTAAAGTTCTTGTGTAGAGCCCCCCAAGATCTAGACTAGTCTAGAATGTAGATGTCATCTCTATTAGATTAACGTTAAAATATAAGCAACGGTTATAAACTTTATTAAAATTGAAGCAACTTTAAATTTACTGTTATCGCATAAATCGGCAACATATATCAACTATCAAATTTCTTGGAAAATCGTTAGAGCAGTATTCGAGATAAGCGACCACCCTCCATGAAGGAGTGAACTAAGTGATTGTGTTATAAAAAGATGTTATAATTTTAACTTTTTAAAATCTTTTTAGAATTACGTATAAGAACAAGTATATAGTGCAGTGTATATTGTGCGTAGAGAATACACCAGATAGTCCTATAAAAGAAATATTGAATGATATCTTAATTAAGCTGAATGTACATCTGGCTGTCTGTCTGTCTGTGTCTGTCTGTCCGTCTGTCTGTCCGTCTGTCTGTGTCTGTCTGTCTGTCTGTCTGTGTCTGTCTGTCTGTCTGTCTGCTTAGCTTTTTTATTTTAATTCAGGCATTATTCGTAAAATCTTCACTTCTGCCACCACAAAATGATACATAGTAATATATATTTATGATTAGCAGTTATGATTGACCTTGTCGACGTCCTCTGGATCAAGGCTCAGTGTCGGAAACATTTCTTGTAGGAAGTGTACGCTGCGCTGCTCCACTGACTCTTTAAGGTCCTTGTCATTTTCAAAGAAATCGATAATCTGTTGACGGATCACGTCATTGGGATAAAACATCAAGCTGTTGAGGGACCTGGAAATCTGTGAAGTGAAATCCCATTGACTAGATTTTCATGGTGATTATACAGTGTACAGGTCTCCGTATTTTCTGCTACACTATCTAGCCAAATGAAACGGCTGACATGGGATAGAGGAAATTACGATTATTGCATACGACTCCAGATCCCAAACCTAATGCTTCAATCCAGTTGCGTAGCTAGGGATTTGAAGGCCAGGGGGCTTAACCTCTTTAGGGGCCCCTGCATTTTGATACTTGACATCATGACATAATATAATGGCGTAATATTTAATGTAAAAAATTGAAGCACTCATTGGGGACCCCCCTCAAGTGGGGGACCTTGGGGATTTTTAAATTTGTTATGAACAAAGAAGTAGTTTTTACATTATTTTTTAAGAAACACGTAATCAATACAGAAGCAACATTTTTTAAAAATCAATTCCTCTTTGATTTATCTTATGAAACTTCATAATTTATCATTCTTTTATTTCTTGTAATGCTTTAGAATTGCGAGTCTTTCAAATGATCTTCTGTTTGCAGTGCAACTATTGCGTTCTACATATCTGGACATGCAAATGGAAATCTACAAAATTGATCTAATCATCAGTTTCTTACAAACATTCAATTTGATGTTTCACAACTTTAGTGCATTTACTCACACAGAAAAAAAATTGTCCACTTTATTACTGCTCCGTTCAAAATATATGCTTAAGATTCGTAAAGATATATACACGTCCCATCTGGGTTTACGTAGTTAGGTGAAACATCCTGAATATTCGGAATCGAAGACATTATCATTTTTATATGCTATCAATTATACAGTGTAAACATAGCAATCATAGTCTTAAGTTTTCATAACTAATTTATGCAAGTACCATTCTACCACTGTACCTCGCTCAAATTGTTCTTGTGCTTTAAAAGGGAAATAATTCTCAATGTTTTCCTGCACAAAACTGCAATGCTCTGTTTTACACTTTCCTCTGAAAATTGAAACGTAAATACATCAATACATGACTAGCATTGAACAAATATACTTGTACATGGGGGAAAAAGTATAAATAGTTGGGTTTTTTTTTCTACACTACCTCTGATCAAGTTAGAATTTCATGCCAGTGCTGGACCTAGAACCAACATGGGTTTTGAAAGGACTCTCGCGTCCAGGAATGTCCGAAAGTTAAGATATTATTGATTCAAGGGTTTAATAAATTCATGTTCAGGGCAATTTGGTGCCTCATCTTCTAAGTCTGATTTAAAGGCCTACAGGGGCGTAGCTAAGTACTTTAAATCGTTAGCAGGTCCGGGAGGGGATTGACCTCTTTAAGGGCCCCTGTATTTTGCGTAATATTTTAATATTTAATGTAAAAAAAAAACTCGTTAGGGGCCCCCCTCAAGCTGGGGCTTTCAAATCCTCCCCCCTCCCCTCCCCCCACCCTAGCTAAGCCAATGAAGACCTATGTCTATATCAATGGAATTATTCATGGAAAAAAAAACAAGAGTTGTTTATGAAATTTAAGGTTGCTTTATTGATAGTTTATTGATAGATTTTCTAGGCAATGGTTATATTTTTTTTAAGTAAATCTAATATAGATTACGTCTAGATTCTAGATCTAGAAGTAGATCTAGATCTAGAAGTAGATCTAGATCTAGACTAGATTTTAAGATTTCTAAGTATAATAAAGGTACCAATAAATAATTGATTTCTAGTTGGTATTGTATTGTCTAATTGGTAGAATCATTCGATCAATAAGCTAACAATGTCCACATTATGCGTTCGATACCCAATTTGGGTTAATTCTATTTTAAATTTTTTTTTACAAATATTTCATCTTAATTGTGAGAAACACAATGGAGGTGTTGTCTTTTTTGTCTTTTTATAAATGTATTTTCTAATGTTTTTCTTGTTTTGCTTGTTGTTGTTTTTGTATCTATATCATCGGTGGTTGTGTTTGATCATTTCGATGCACAAAATAAATAAATAATTCTAATCTATGTTTTTTTAAGGTAAATGATATTTTATGCATTTAATGAAAAGCAATGCAAAGTCACAATTGCAAACTATATCACTTTTAACACAATGTAATGAAGGATACAGTATGTATGCACACTAGGACTTACTTATCGAAAAAAAAAATGGGCAGCTAAATAGCGGTAATACCAAGATGAACAACCAGGCAATGGGATAGGCCTCTTGTTGAAATTAGAGCTCAATTCTTTTTAGAAAGCTTAAATCAACTCACTCCGTCTCTCTGTCTGTCTGTCTGGTAAAAAGTGCGTACACGTTATTTCTCCCACACCCATTCTAGAATCAATTCTGAATTATGCTGTTTATCGGCATGTACAAGACACGTTTCAATAAAAAAAGAAGTAACTAAATTACTGGTAATCAATTATTGTGTTTAATACCGACAAGGGAATGCCAGTGTTCACCTATATGGCTAAATTTGTTGGGTTAAGTCCCATTCAATAACTGTTATCGCTATTTCTCCCTCACATATCTAGCTGATACTGTAAACAATTATTTATTCTACCTAGCAAAACATGAATCAATAAACGAAAATACTCAATTAGTCAACTAGTCAATTAATTATTGATAATTAATTTTTTTATTTGATATCAAATAAGGGGAATAGCTTGTACATTATTGATAGATATAGTTTTAAGGTTTGAATTCTTCCTCTTTGGAGAAGCTTTGTTTTTTTTTGTTGTTTTTTTACAATTTTCTAAAGCTGACTTTACAAACATTGCTTGTTTTTTTTTTTTTTTGTTTTCTTTAAATCCAGTTAGCAACAGTTCAATTCAGCATCCAATACATTGTTTAGTTTTTCGAGACAATCTCGAATATCCCCCCAAATAGATTATTTGCTGCATCTTATAGACTACCCAATAAGACTTCTAAATAGAGACGGTTGTGTTTTACTCATATCTGGTGTATGGAACTTTTAAAACTTATCGTTGAGGGAATAAAGGTCAGAACCTAAATACCAGGCGTATTTGGTGGGTAAAAAGCCGAATGGCTCTCCATATTTTGCCCACCGGGTACTCCCGACAAAGAAATGCTTAAAATAAAACTAACTTGAGATGAACGAAAGAAATTGTAAAATGCCTCGTTGTATGAGCTCGATGCACAGCGGTGGAGGGCTGCGCCCTGTTAAACCCGGCCTGTAAGTCAAATAAGCTTCTATGTAGTCCAAGCATTGCATGTCTTCATCTCCTCCACTTGTAAACATCTGTAATAGTGACCAAGTGTATATAACTAGACATGAAAGCCCTGATAATAGATCTAGAACACACATTTTAATCATTAGAAATAAACAGAAGAAATGAAAAATATGTTTTAAAATCAATAGTTTTTTTTTGGCTTTTGTTTTTGTTTTGTTATGTGGGAAGCGTGGTCGAGAGACTAAGTACGCTTGAACTTGGCTTGGCTTGGCTATCTATGAAGGGGGCTCGAGGTTCGACACCCGACTCGCGACTCGGGCAGAGTTGTGTTTACTGAGCGCCTGAAGGCAGCACGGAAAAACCTTCTTCTAGATATCCCCTCCCCCCCCCCCACTGTTCCACAACTGAGGTTGGACCAAAGCGCTCTGAGCATGCTTTAAGCATGAAAGTAGAACTATATAAAAGCCATGTTATGTTGTTTGTTTCTTTTTTCTTTGTGTGTGTGTAAATCCACCTTATAGACAGATTATTTTACTCTTAATAATAATTGAATGTTAAGTTTCATAAAAAGTAGAGCACATTTTTTTAACTCGGTCCATTCCCGCCTCCCCCCCCCCCGGTTAAGAGAATGTATAAATCTATTCTGGTTTATAATATTCTAATGATTAACTCTAAATCTAGACTTACAAAACGGTGCGCAAAATGTTCCTGAACATTGATTCATTAAACTCTCTAATGATTGCGAAAATTATATATATATATATGGCTCCTTTTATCTCGGAAAACAATGGATATGTCACTGCTTTTGGTTTTGTCTAGAGACGGGGCCGAATCTGGTGTGGCTAATCAAGCCAATTCTGGAGCGGCAGCCTTTGCCACTGTTCATGCATGTGTATGTATCTGTTTCAGGACTAGCTGATAGGGCAGCTTTCTTTTTTTTTTCTCTTGATTAAGGATCGTACCAGCACTCACAGTCTCCAAGCACTCCGGTCTTTGTCTGTTTCTTCCCACATACTTTCGTTGATGTCTGTGTCTCTCATGTCTCGCTTGCAGACATCTCTATAAGTTTTGAGCTCGAAAATACCCGAAGACATATAGTCCGTTGAACAAAAAATATATTCTAGTCAGTGAGCCGGTAATATTTTTCTTGATGAATTCTTTGTGTATTTAATTATCGATCCTTATTATTTTTGTTTGTGAACTTTTGATGTTTTTGTTAGGGAATTGTTGATCATTTTTAGATGTTTATTTTGATATTTAATTTAAATTTCCTTTTTTTTTTGAGGGTATTGGGGATGACTGTTACATTCTAATTACTTAATATATAGGCATATTTACTCGCTTAAACTGCTGCACAAGTACGTAGAACTGCTTGTAGTCTCGCTGACTCATCAGGCTGTTGATGTCACTGACTCTCCTTGAACTGGGGGATTGCAGATCTTCCAAAAACTGTCTGACTTCCTCCACGGGTAGATTAAGAAAGGACTGTGTGACCGTAATGTACTTTTCAACACTAAGTTTCGGTTGATCTGATCTGAAAATATATTGGTCAAACCTGAGTCGTAGATAGTGCTCTTTCATTGAGCGCTTATATAACTAGTACGAGCTTTTCTCGCTTTGCTTTGTTCCCAAATTATCACAAAATGTCTCTTGGTTGAAATGTCCAAGATTTCCCAAAACCAGTTATAGAAATCCAACATGTCCATCTTTCTCATTCCCTGCCAAAAAAATGACGCGAAAAAGCTGAGCCTAATAATGCCTAATAGTAGGCACTTCTTATGGATTCGAATACTCCCGATACTCGTGCGTGTATTCCTTTAAAAAAATTGTTGTTGTATATTATTTGTTCTTGGCTTTTTTTTAATTCCAGTGAAACAATAGTCATAATAAGGCTCCCCTACCCTCTACCCCCCACTTATACTTTTGGGCCATGACTCACTTACATTGAAAAAAAAATTAACACTTTTACTGCTTGAATGTTTCCTTCTATGTATCTCAACGGGGGAAGACTAGGTGAAAATAATGTGTAGATGGTAAATCTATATGTGACATATGAGTTAAACTCTTCATCACGTTCATACCTTAGTTTGAGAGTCTGCTGGTCAACGTCCTCGAGTCTCTGGGATTTCAGCAGAATCTCCATCTGGACACAATACAGCAGAAGGCACTTTCTCTTGATGAACTCTTCCTGGAGTTTTGTTTGGGTTTTGGATTGTCTGGAAAAAGTTATAGTCATGGTCACAGACAGGAGGCGCGGTGGCTGAGTGGTAACGCGTACAGCTTTCGAACCCTGGGATCCCGTGTTTGAATCCCGGTAAAGACTGGGATTTTTTAATTTTTGGTATCTTTAGGGCGCCATTAGTTGAAAGGATAGCGTTTCTGACTTAAAACTTACAGGGAATGGCAAAAGAACAGAATAATTTTAGTACTTAATATTTCGCATGCTTACTGTAACACATCCCACTATTTCAAGATCAATGCATTTAATTATTGATCAACTATATTTAAATTCTTTGCATGCACTATTAAATCCGTGTTATAAGTAAATTATATATAAATTAGGTGACTTACGCAGGGCCGCCGCAAGGGGTGTGGCCGCCTGCGTGCGAAATATTTAAAATGCCGCCCCCCCCCCCTTTTTATTTCTAGAAAAAAAAAACATAACTGAGCTGGACACTGTACCAAAAGTGCCCTTTGAGTTAAATCCATTTTTGTAGACCATTCCATTTTTTCCTTTCATATTCGCACCGTTGTATGATCACTTACGCTATGGTACATGTCTGTGACTTCTGTCACATGAGAGGACGATAATATACAGATAACCAATAGATCTTGGCCGGATCCCCCCTCCTCACTTTATTAATAATAATGAAGCTTGTTTCCCACCAAAGAATATTGACACAGGCATTGCCAGGGAATATATAACAGTTCTTTACAATCACAAGAATATATATGACTAATTTAATAATGTATATACCCATGCGTTGTGGTCATATCTGAATGTTATTGACTTGTATTAAGTTCCATGTGTGATGTATGTACCTACCTCATAAGGTCAATGGAGTCGATAAGAGTAACCTTCAGTGTGACCTGTGAATAATACAGTTTATGGAACGTGAAGAGAAAAAAACTTTTTCTGACATATAAGTACACGTTTTACTTTTAATCAGGTCATTGGTGGCTCAAGATAGACAACTTTTTATCTAGCGGAGCAATTCTAGATTTAAATTTTTCAAAGGGTTGTCGTCCCTTTAATGTATATTGTTTTTCTAATTCTTCACGTCAGGTTATTATTATTATTATTATTATATTTTTTTTGTCCGATATTTCCGATTAGAACGTGTACCTCAATGTTAACCTATTGAGAAATTGGGCACTAATGATCAGTGGCGTCACCGGGGGGTAGTGGGCCGCATCAGATGACGCGCATCAAAATGTGACACCCACATAGGGAAAAAAAATTACAATTTTCTAAAGCTGACTTTACAAACATTGAGTGAGTGTGGCAAGATATATATAAACATACGTATATTTATACGACTATGGTACAAACGCGAACAGCGGACATTCCGGCAGAATGGTGGTTTTTTTTTCAGGAAAAAAAAAGAGTTGTATTTGCATTGTAGGCTTTAATAATTCCATTTTAAAAAAAAGTAAAGCTCCCCTTTCAGACCTTGTGGTCTATAGGGCAGATGATGTAAAGGTCATCTGTATCTGTGGCCTACGGTTAACGAGGGTGTCATGTGGCCAGGACAACGACCAACCGCCTTTACTTTTCCCAAACTAATATCAGGTACCCATTAGAGCTGGGCGGACCCAGAGGCGCCCAAAGACCTTGCGATCTATGGGGCAGATGATGTAAAGGTCATCAGTTTCTATGGCCAACGGTTAACGAGCAAGGTGTCATTTGGCCAGCACAACGACCAATCGCCTTTACTTTTCCCAACTAAAGTCAGGTAACCATTAGAGTTGGGTGGACTCGGGAGATCCTAAAAATGCTGAAATTTATGATTCCAGTCTTCACAGAGATTCGAACCCAGGACCCCAGGTTAGAAAGCCTAACACTTAACCACTCAGCCACCACCACCACCACCACCCCCAATGTATAAATTGGCTTAATAAAAATAGAATTCGGTTCCAGAAAAACTGATCGGACTAACCAGAGTCGATTACATTTGTTTGATTAAACTCACCAGCAATTCAAAGCCCGTGTCAGGGGCATGCAACTTCCCTTTAAGAACAAGACGCTCTATCAGGTTCAGCGCGTGCTTTTGTAAATCAAGCTCATCACACGTTGCTATTGTGACAAGGCCAAGCAGCATGTCACTACTGTATAACTCTGGCAGAGCCTGTCAAAAAAAAATCATAGAATGAATCAGAGCCCAATCAGGTGTATAACATGATAGTCAAATAATATTCTTTAATCTAAACAAGATGCAAAGAGATTTATTAATTTCTAAATGATTCTTATTGGTATATGAGTCGTTAGCTTTGCTGTGATACTTTGCAGTTTTCCCGCACCTTCACCCTTAGTTTCAAACACCATGGAGCTATTGTCTCAGATGAAGCAACGAAACCTGAACTACTGGCCAGAATCACGCAGTCCACAGCGGCACTTTCAGTATGGAAAGACAAA
This sequence comes from Biomphalaria glabrata, assembly GCF_947242115.1. Taxonomy (NCBI): domain Eukaryota; kingdom Metazoa; phylum Mollusca; class Gastropoda; family Planorbidae; genus Biomphalaria; species Biomphalaria glabrata. The sequence continues at coordinate 10,679,130 of NC_074727.1, forward strand.
GGCTTAGCCCTCGGCACCAAAGTCAGACTGATGCGCTCCCTGGTTATGGCCACATTCTTATATGCTTGCGAGTCTTATGCGCTGGCTGCAGAGCTACAGAGGAGGATCCTAGCAATGAAATAGAGATGCTACAGAAGGATCCTAGGTATCACTATTAAAGACCGCATTACAAATCAAGAGATTAGAGACAGGGTTACTGCAGCGATTGGAACCCACGATGACTTGCTAACTATCGTAAAAAAACAAGCTAAAAATCTATGGTCGGATTACAAGGTCTTCGGTGCTCGCAAAGACCTTTCTTAAGGTAACAGTACCAGGTAAAGAAGAAGAGGAAGACAGAGAAAGCTATGGGAAGGCAACATAAAAAATAGAAGGGCCTTTCATTGAAAAAGGTTTTATTTAAGACAAAAGACAGAGAGGAATGGAGAAAGATGGTCGACAAATCTTGCATGGTGCCCCAACGATCCAACAGACTAAGGGATAAGTAAAGGGAAAAGTAATGTTTGGTTAAAATAAAGGTTATGTTTGATTATTAAACGTGCAGAGTATTGTTTGAATGTCAATACTTAAAATGTCAGCTTTTGCAAAATACATTTAATACAAAGTACATCTAAAATAATTTATAATACAAATACCAATAATACTAATAATACAGCTAATGATAATGATAATAAATTCATTTAAATAATAATTATGAATAAATAATTAATTCAACTTTGGTTTTACATCTCATGGTTGTAACCTAGTGCAGTCCGCACCCCTCGAACGCTCCTGTCGACACCACTGCTTTCTTGCATATGAGTTGTACATTTTTATTTTTATAGAATGCTGAAACATTACCTATAAGCCCTAGAACTTTACAGTTTGTCTGTCTGCCTGTTTGTTCGTGCTAACTAGAATTACCTTATGTATTAAAAACTGCAGATTGCATAATGCCGTCTCATTGGTACGTAGGACATCATTGATGTGTTCTTTCAGCTCATCAAATGTTGTGAGTCTGTTTACTGAGGACATAAACATCGTCTGACTCTTATCTTATCTTATTTTGTCTGTATGTTGTTTTTGTACATTTTAATAATAACAAAAGAAAAGACACATGTTTTATTTGTTTTAAAAGCTCTCAATGAGCTGCAGAGACTCACATTCAATTCGCAGATCTCTATACCACGTTTTCACATAAAGGATTTCGACCAGATGGCTTCGATCTTAGGTCAAGGTATAACAGACGTCCACTAGATTTACTATCTGTCAGGGGGCGGTATGGCGAGAGTGAATATGTTACTTTGATGTGTTTGTATGATAGTTATGTGTCTATGTACTCCCAGGTTATAAATGTGACTAGTCTTGCACTTGTTATGAACTGAATTAGTCTTCTCTAAAATTGCGAGAGAGTGTGTTAGTTTGTGAGGTCTTGTTCCCGGTCCAGGAAAGTTGGACGGTCGCTTCCTGGACTGGTGGTTGTGTATTAATACTTATTCTTGTTGATGCCATTATTTGGGCTCTATCGGATATTAAAGTATTATCTACATTTCCAGGGATAGTTGGAGCTGAAGTGTGTTTAGTAGTAATTGTTATTAATAGTAATATTTAATTGTAACCCCCCTAACGAGCCAAGCCAAGCAATAAAAAGGAACCCGACACTATCAACGGAATCTAAACCTTTTCTTCCAACATGGCCACTCGTCTGTTGTCCAAGCAATCTCATGTCAAACCGAAACTACTACGCATAAAAGAGGCTGAGTATGTTTGTATATATATATATATATTGACACAAAAGCCCTAGATGACTGAGTGGACTCACCATCGCCTATTCTCCCTACGAAAAAATATGAAAATTCAAATATTACTTACCTTGGGCTTAAACAACTAAGCACGTTTATGATAGAAACGGTTAATTTTTCAGCAATTTTTTTTATTTGAAATTCCTTCCAGCAAATACTTCTACTAATAGTTAATAGAAAAACAACCCACTTCCTAAATTTTTATAGCAAATATCTTGCTTTCTTTCAGTCCAACTTTTTGTGCAATTCTTTTTTTTTAATTTACGATATATCGAGTTTATATTTCTTCTTTATTAAATCTTTTAAATTAAAGACTTACTTACAACTTTTTTCAAAATCTTTATACTTTCAAAAAAGTAGATTTAAAAAAAAAAGTTTTTTTTTTTGTTTTTTTTTAAATTAAAACATCCCTTAAAAAGTAAATTCCTTCAGCGAAATGTTTTGAGTTTTTGATTTTCTATTATTTTCTGTTTTTTAAACGTTCAAATGTCTTCCACAAAGGATTGTTTTGACCCTAGCCTGTTTCTGCATCGTGCGTAAACGCTATAAATGATGTAAACCGTCTTACATGTAAAGTGAAATAGTTCTCTAAAAATTAATTTAATTCTTTATCATAAGTCATTTAGTAAAATAATATAGAATAACTAAAGAAAAAGTTAAGCTAGAAGTCCCTCCTAAAAATAGGTTCCTATTCTAAGTGGAACTTACTTCTCAGTAACACTGTAATAACTAAAGAAAAAAGTTAAACTAGAAGTCCCTCCTACATGATAGGTTCCTATTCTAAATGGAACTTACTTTTCAGTAACACTATAATAACTAAAGAAAAAGTTAAGATAGAAGTTCCTCCTATATAATAGGTTCCTATTCTAAGTGGAACTTACTGTTCAGTAACAATATAATAACTAAAGAAAAAGTTAAGATAGAAGTCCCTCCTACATAATAGGTTCCTATTCTAAATGGAACTTACTTTTCAGTAACACTATAATAACTAAAGAAAAAGTTAAGATAGAAGTCCCTCCTACATAATAGGTTCCTATTCTAAGTGGAACTTACTGTTCAGTAACAATATAATAACTAAAGAAAAAATTAAGATAGAAGTCCCTCCTACAAATAGGTTCCTATTCTAAGTGGAACTTACTGTTCAGTAACAATATAATAACTAAAGAAAAAGTTAAGATAGAAGTCCCTCCTACATAATAGGTTCCTATTCTAAGTGGAACTTACTGTTCAGTAACAATATAATAATTAAAGAAAAAGTTAAGATAGAAGTTCCTCCTACAAATAGGTTCCTATTCTAAGTGGAACTTACTGTTCAGTAACCTTGTTGACTCTTCCCTGCCTCCTATCACTTTGGCAAACACATAAGTGTAATCAGATGAGTACTGTACCAGCGATCCATCGTCCTTGCTTGACCGCTTGACCTGCTTCTCTCTCAGGTCATGCAGCTTCTGCAGAAACTTTCTCTCCTTGCTCTCCACGTTCTCAGAGAGCATCTGGGATCTGGCCGAGACGCTCCCCTGGCTCCGGAGCAAGGCAGTCTTGGGCCTGGTCGAGCTATCCGATCTTTTTCGAGTTCTTGATAAGATCTTTTGAACATAAAGAACGAATCTCGTTACTTTGAGATCCGTTGATATTTCTTGAACATTCAGATCCTCGAAGAATTGTTCGAACCGTTGAAAAGAGGGAGGGTCGTGAACAAGACTGTTGAACGCTAGGCCTCCGAACTCGACACACAACAACTTTGTGTAGAGATCTGATCTTTTTCTTAAAAATGTATCTAAGTCTGCTATTCGTATCTACAAAAAAGAGTTGAGTTTAACAGTTTAAATTTGAATAACGGTTAGAAAGCTCTAGTTCTATACGCAATAGTAACACATATTTAGCCATATTATGTACATTTAAATAGATTGATTGCACAGATTATGTATCTAAAAATGGCAAAATAATAGTTATAAGCTAAGAGTGCACTTTTCTCAATGTTCAATTACTAAACATTCAAACATTAAATTATATGTTACATAGGTTAGGGTTAAAAAAAAACATTGCTTCTTATAACTACTTTACAAAACAACGCCTTGTTTCAGCTTTTTCGAAATGTTTGCGACATTTTTCTTTTGTAGTGTTAAGAGATTTCCATGCTCATTCTAGAGAATCTAGATATATTATATATAAATATATAGATTTAGATCTGTGGGAACAAATTGTGTTTACGGTATTTATTTATTAAATTAAGATTAAATAATAAATAAAATAAAATAAATTTTAGTTTTTATATAGCGTTACTTTCCGCGGTGGCTGAGCGGTTAAGCGCTTGGCTTCCGAACCGGATGTCCCGGGTTCGAATCCTGATTAAAAAAAAATGGGCTTATTAATTTAGGCATGTTTGGGTATCTCTGAGTTCACCCAGCTCTAATAGGTACCTGATGTTAGTTGGGGAAAAGTAAAGACGGTTGGTCATTGTGCTTGCCACATGACACCCTTATTAACCGTAGGCCACAGAAACAGATGACCTTTACATCATCTGCCCTATAGACCACAAAGTCTGAATAAGGAACGTTACTTTTTTTTTTACTTTCATGCTAATAGCATGCTCAGAGCGCTATGGTCAAATCTCATTAGTGGACCAGTGGGGGGGAGGGGGTATCTGGGAGAAGGTTTTTCTGTGCTGCCTTTAGGCGCTCAGTAAACACAACTCTGCTCGAGTCGGGTGTCGAATCTCGAGCCCCCTTCATAAGTAGCCAAGCCAAGTTCAAGCGTACTTAGCCTCTCTACCACGCTTTATGAAACAGAACTCGTTTGATGTTAATTCATTTATAAAAGAGTCTTATAACAAATAGATAGATAGATAGATAGATAGATAGATAGATAGATAGATAGATAGATAGATAGATAGATAGATAGATAGATAGATAGATAGATAGATAGATAGATAGATAGATAGATAGACAGACAGACAGACAGATATATATATATATATAGATAGATAGATAGATAGATAGATAGATAGACAGACAGACAGACAGACAGACAGACAGACAGATAGACAGACAGACAGACAGACAGACAGACAGATAGACAGACAGACAGACAGACAGACAGACAGACAGACAGACAGACAGATAGATAGATAGATAGATAGATAGATAGATAGATAGATAGATAGATAGATAGATAGATAGATAGATAGACATATGGTAGTCACATTTACACTTAAAATCAATCAATGTTCCCCAGAAGATTTTTAATCTGTTCCAAATCGTCTTACAAAATTTGACCAACATACTTTCTAAGTCCATTTGCTATTCATTATGTTACCATGATGTCACATATTACATTAAACCTTTTTTTTTGTCCAAAAAAATTTGATTACTTTTTTTTTCTCCTTTCTTTCGCTCATATAAAAAGAAGAATGTATCTCCATATCAACCTAGCACATTAGAATTAAGCGTACACAGGACTAGTTGAGAGACATTGCTAGCTACAGAGATTGTTTAAGAATAGCCGAATGTTTAGACACAGACGTGTCTGGGCCCTGGGGATGCTTTCAACCCCAATACTTCAGTAGATACGAAACAGCTAATTGCCATTTCGTACTAGTCTTCCTTCAGTGTTAATAAGTCTTTAAATAGTCTTCATGTCTGATAAATGCCCACTTATACATTATTAAATATATATCAACTTTTCACATGTAAATTATGAGTGAGTCTGGTGTGAATGTACATTTTGTTTCTTTTTCTAGTTATAATGCTTTGTTAGGTAGAAATGGACAAATAGTAAAATAAATTTCCTTACGAACAATAAAGATTATTATTATTATGTTACAAATGAACGTCGTCCAAACCGATATTGACATCAGCATTGTGTAGGTTCAGAGGGGTTGCATCGGAGTCGTATTTCCGTAGGAAGGAAACTAATTTGTTGCTGGAGGCGAGCAGTTTTGATCGTATTTTTAAAACTTGCATCTTACACAATTTGAAGATGTTCTGCAATCCACGACCCCCATCCTTCCTGGGCAGGTATAACCTTATGGTGGAGGACTTGGGGTGTAGGCATCGAAACCTGGTTAGTAATTTTCTAGTGAGTCTGTCAATGTCATGTAGGTCGGTGTCAGTCCATTTGATCACACCGAACGTGTAAAGGAGCACAGGGACGCCACAGCTGTTAATTGCAGTGATGAGATTACTGCCAGACAGTTTGGTGTTGAGGATTTTATTAACTCTTTGCCTATATTTGCAAAGAAAGTCCTCTTTTAATTTCTTATGGTTTATCTTGGCATTCTGGTTTATTCCAAGATATTTATAAATAGAGGTGGAGTTCAATTCCTCGATGCCTTCAAATTCAATGTTGGTGTTCGTTGCCGTTATTATTATTATTATTATTATTATTATTATTATTATTCAAAATGTCAGAAGTGCTACTTACGAAATTCCACAGGCCTGGACATTTGTGTAAGATAGTGAAAGATGACTTCTCAATACTTTCTTTGAAAAATGATGCTTTTGAACCAGCTGTGAGTTAAAAAAAAACATTGAACCAGCTGTAAGTTAAAAAAAAACATTGAACCAGCTGTAAGTTAAAAAAAACATTGAACCAGCTGTGAGTTTAAAAAAAAACATTGAACCAGCTGTAAGTTAAAAAAAAACATTGAACCAGCTGTGAGTTTAAAAAAAACCATTGAACCAGCTGTGAGTTTAAAAAAACCATTGAACCAGCTGTGAGTTTTAAAAAAACATTGAACCAGCTGTGAGTTAAAAAAAACATTGAACCAGCTGTGAGTTTAAAAAAAAACATTGAACCAGCTGTGAGTTTTAAAACAAACATAGATCTAGAATTCATTACATACATTTAAATAGTGCTCTATTTTTCTCATCTTTAAAATAGATGACTTATGCATGATCGATAATATCATTTTCTGTTGTTGTTGTTTTTTTTTGGTACTAAAAATTAAACACCCATTGCAGTTCTTAACTATATGAAATGGTGTCACTGGGCTTCGGAACCCGGGGTCCAGGGTTCGAAACCTGGTAAAGACTGGGGGTTTTAATTTCGGGATATTTAGGCGTCTCTGAGTCCACCCAGCTCTAATGGGTACCTGACAGGGGAAAAGTAAAGGCCACATGACACCCTCGTTAACCGTTGGCCACAGAAACAGATGACCTTACATCACTTATAGAACAAAGGTCTGAAAATAAAATAGCCTTTTCAGTCGAGGTGTGACAATCATTCATCTCAAAGAAATGATGTAGCCAACACTTCTGTTTCCCATTCTGTACGAGCTAAGTCCAAAGAAACGGCAAGTGCCCGTTACAGTACGGAATCAATAGCGTCGCATGTTCTGCCAGGCTTTAGCGCCTTGTACTACTATCTTCCTAGGGGGGTCAGTGGCTTGGTTTCAGAGTGTTCCTTCTTCTAGGTAGGTGTGAAGAAACAAGTCCTTTTACGTTTAAAGTGCCTTTTAATTGAGGAACATTTCAACATAACATATATACACGGCAGACATTATATACAGATACTTCACTAGCTGACTTCCTCTCTTCTTGTTTACACACTCGTCACTTCCCGCAAGTCCCCTAACTCTCGATACCCAACACTTGACCGTGTGTCACGGTTGACCTCACACAGTAACCGTGTCACAACAGCAGGTAACCAGCTAAGTCTAACCCTCCCCTACAGGTAACCAGCTAAGTCTAACCCTCCCCTACAGGTAACCAGCTAAGTCTAACCCTCCCCTACAGGTAACCAGCTAAGTCTAACCCTCCCCTACAGGTAACCAGCTAAGTCTAACCCTCCCCTACAGGTAACCAGCTAAGTCTAACCCTCCCCTACAGGTAACCAGCTAAGTCTAACCCTCCCCTACAGGTAACCAGCTAAGTCTAACCCTCCCCTACAGAACGGGAATCGAACCCTTGATTTTGACACCGTCAGCTGCTTGAAATAAGGATGCAACTAATTCGGCAAGCAATACAAACTTTTGTCCATTATTTATTGGTACCTTCATTAAATTTGTAGAAATTGTTAGAGGCGTTTTTGAGATCATCGTCAATGCAGGTTCCTGGTTCCATGAAGTTCTGACTTGAATAGAGGTATTGATGAAAATGAAAAACAAATGTGATTTTTATATTTGGCACTATCCATAACAATCCTTTAATAAAATATGTCTATTCGTTTCAGAACTTCATGGAATCATGACCCAAAGAACCTGGAAACGGATTTTAATGCCCCTAGGCTGAAACAGGTTGATCACCGCGTCTTGTACACTTTGGGCTAATTCTATTGTGTCTTTTAATGGGAACTTCCAATAGACAAATTATAAATAATGCTTATACAACTATAAATATTACTGGCTACGTCATGTCACCAGGTCTCCACTGTCACGGTTGACATACGCCAAAGGCTGCTTACAAAAAGGCAAACAGGCCAAGCTAACGGCACACAACGGTCGATACAATATGGAAGTAGGGAGACAGGTTATTGTAGAGCGTTTTTTTTTTTTTTTAATTGTTAGTACGTCACCGTTATCAGTCTAAATATAAAATGACAACATTCGTATCAGCAGTCTCACAGCTTTTACAAAAAGTAGGTAAGATAAGGTTATATAAAAATAGCCAAGTGGGTAAATCTCAAATGCTTAGATCAGCTTTTAAATAGCTTTCATAGCTGTGGTTTGAAGTGAATCTTTATCATACATTTCCTTCTACAAGTAATAGATTTTGTTTCTTCTATCATTCCTGTTTCAGAAGCTAGCAGATCTAAGCAATGGTCTTATGGGGAGACTGCTAGAATGTTTAATAGAGGACTTATAAAGTACATTCAAAGATGTTTTTCGCCTGAGAGATTTCTGGGATTGGAAACTCCAAAAATGAGCATTACAGTGGGAGGGGGTGAAGTCTGGAAGCGGGTTTTTCCCATTTTTAAGCATAAAAATAAAAACATGAATTTACCCGATTATAATAATTGAAAAAAAAAAGGTTCGTTTTGTAAAGATTATGCAATAATGAATTAGATCTAAGTAAGCAAATCAAGGCAAAGCAAATAATGTTAAGTTGGTGTTGGTCATTATATATATATATATATTGTGGATGTAATTAAACGGGACTTCAGAGCTGTGAATATTGATACTGACTATTGGGGAGACTTGGCCCTAGACCGCACTATGTGGAGTGAGATTGTAACCAAGAAAGCTTTTGCGAAAAAAAAAACATGGGCCTCAACTCTGTAAGAATAGCGAGCAAGACGAAAACTGCCTGGCTTTGTATCAAAGAGAAAGCTACTTTAACCTGTGATATATGTGGACGGAAGTGTCTCTCCAAAATAGGGTTCCACAGTCACGTGACAAAGTGTTCTACGAGATGAACCCTAGTCGTTACGACTGTAGGAGGCCAACAACAATAATATATTTATATATATATATATATATATATATATATATATATATATATATATATATATATATATATATATATATATATATATCATGGGCGTAGACAGGATTTTTTTTCGGGGAGGGTTTTGGGGGGGATTCCCCCCCCCGACCACCACCCCCCCACGAAAAAAAATTATATATATATATATATATATATATATATATATATATATATATATATATGTGTGTGTGTGTGTGTGTGTGTGTACATAATTAATCTTTATTACATTCTGACCCTTTCGGAAGACGTTTATTGTTTATTGTAGACTCCCCGCCCTTGCTAGCAAGGGGGTCTGGGGGAGTTCGCAGTGCTCCCCCAGCGCCGCCGCCGAGCACTATTTCTGGTATTGAAAGCCAACAAAATGCATATTCTGAGGTATCTACAGTGCATTATCTTGCTATTAAAAAGTTTTATTTCACAAATCTAATGTGCTATTCTTACTGAGACCCTCTCGCGCCGTTCGGCGCATTTTCCGGCAAGCTGTTTCCGCAACTCTTATTTTGCGTAATTCATTTTGTCGGAAAACATGTCCCGCAAAACCTCATGCGACGCTCTGTCACAACCTTACTAAGGATTCGACTCCCAGTTCGGCATATGATTTCTTTGATTTAGACCCGATCTCTATGACTGACTCCTAAAATCTGTCTTAGCCATCTTTGTTGAGACACATTTAATGATTTTCAATTTCGGCAGAAGACTATTCACACTTAATTAATGGAGCCCAAGCCACTGGTAGAAATTTGTAACATCTCTTGATTACGCTCTTGGAATTACATGCCTGTATTTCGCTTTAGATTTTATATCGAAAAGGAAAGTTTTTTCGTCAAATCATCTGTTGAGGGGTTTTAAACTAAAAAATCTCTGGGTTTTTTGTTTGTTTTGTTTTGAATTTAAAACCCCATTTAGCTACGATCATAGAATTTGGTGACTGTAGTTTGCTTTAAAATAATATTGAAGAGAGAGGTTTTCAACTCTAAACGCTCTGTATGGGAATTTTAAACTCAAAACCATCTGGAGGGGTTTTAAACTTTAAAGAAAAAGACATCTGGAGGAGGGGGATTTAAACTCAAAACCCCTTTGGCTACGCTCATAGATTTTTTAGTGTGTAATTTGCTTTTTTTTTTTATTGAAGAGGTACTTTTTAGCTTCAAACCCCAACTGGAAGGGGGAGGGGGGTTAAACTCAAAACCCATTTGGCTACGCTCATAGAATTTTGAGTGTGTAATTTGCTTTTTTGATATTGAAGATGGGGGGTTATCGTAAATTTTGGATGGGGTTTTAAAATCAAAATCTTTCTCAACTGTGCTGTTGGAATTTGGGATTGTTGTTTGGATTTTTTTTTTGTTTTATAGAAGAGGGGGATTTAACTGCAAAAACCTCTGGTAGGGGGTTTAAAATTCAAAACCCCCTGTAGGGGGTTTTAAACTCAAAGCCCCCTGGTAGAGGGATTTGTATCTCAAAACCCCCTGATAGGGGTTTTTAAAATCTCAAAACCCCCTGATAGGGGTTTTTAAAATCTCAAAACCCTATGGTAGGGGGATTTAAACTCAAAACCCGCTGGTAGAGGGTTTTTAACTCAAAACTGACTCGGCTGTGCTGTGGTAAGTGATGATTTAGTATTAAAATCTCACCTAAAATAAACAAAATAAAAGCAAAAATCAGTCACTTAATTCCGTCCCCCCCCCCTGCGGGGGGGGGATTTCATTTCGGGGGGGGTTTGAACCCCAAGAACCCCCCCCTGGCTACGCCCATGATATATATATATATATATATATATATATATATATATATATGTATATATACACATTGTGTATATTTTGAAAGAGAGAGGGAGGGAGAACGAGAGAAAGTTGGACAGAGAAATAAAGCGAAAGTTATACAAGTGTGTGTGTGTGTGAGAGAGAGAGAGAGAGAAAGAGAGAGAGAAAGAGAGCGCGCAAAGAAAGAGAAATCGGGATAAAAAATCAACTCAGTGTGAGAGAGTGTGTGAGAGACAGTGTGAGAGAGTGTGTGTGTGACACGTGGAGAGAAATAAAAAAGAAAAAGAAATAAAGAGAAATGGTGAGACCTAGAGAGAGACAGTTATAGAGAGTAAACTATTCAAGTCATCATTGGATATCGGTGAATCAAAACCTGTCCTACAAACACAAACATTCATCGGTGTGATTGCTTGCTGTTGATCTAGTCAACAGTATCACCCTCAGCCTCCCGTGAAGAGTGTACAAGCTCATAAGAGGAGCAGTGAACAAAAATTGACAATTATTCCTACAAAATAATAGATCTCAGGGTACTTACTGAACACATTTTCTAAGATGGTGTAACCTTCATCACTTAAAAGATCCGTCAGTTTCCATAGTCTCTCCTCACAGACTGAATGATTACAAGCAGGAACGAATAAAACCACCATGTTCAATCATTAATCTCAAACACCTCAACCAAAACAAAACCACACAGTTTCCAAATATATTGCATGGCATCAACTTCGCCATAATTAGTATAGTGCACTAAACATATGAGAGTTATAGTACTTAAAACCTGCTAGCTTCATTCTAGGGCGTATAAATCTGTCCAAGTATTAAGCCAACGCTTGATACTAAAACTGTTAGAATGTACTTGGTCACGTGGGCATATCATAGAAAAAAAGACAGGTAAGTCGCCCCCATTCCAATTTTTTTACTTCCTGATCTATATAAAACGATAATATATATATATATATATATATATATTTTGTATGCTCCAATCCTTTAGATAAGACATGTACATATCTTTCATGTATATTTTTTACAGGCTTTGATAAGACATTAAACTTCTCCTTTCTGTATTACTAAATACACTGATGTACGTGGATTCATAATTTTATCAGCAGTAAACAATTAGCTAGTTACATGAACTAGATATCAGGGGTGGGGGAACAGACTTATCTGACGTAATGACCGTCCCATACAGAACCGGATACAGGTTATAAATACATGGAAGACTTTGGTTATACTTAAGAAGGGGGGGATTTTTCTTCACATTTCTAAAATATTTTTAATAAGCAAACTATTTTAAAAGATACAGAAACACAGTTTGCTAATATAAATGAACATAATTTTGCATCATGGAGAACATTAAAAGTACTTTTAAAAGAAAGACAATACCTCCTTTTTAGCAAATTAGTAAGCAACTATGTTTCCTCTTTAAAAATGAATGAATGTTAGATTTAAAAACATCTGTACCCTCCCTCTCCCACCGAGAGAATCCTGGTCAAGCGAATGTATAGATCTAGTACACCTTTTAATATGCCAATGATCTGCAATTAGATCTCGACCATAGACATATATTTATAGACTGGACGATAAAGTAAAAATTATTATGGGAAACATTTGGGAAAAGATAAGTTTGCATGAGTTATACAGCAGTTATGAGCAGTGTAAAATTAAAAGTATTTATAGTTGTTGTTTTTTTCAGCCATAACCTATATAATTGATAGAACCCCTTCTGTATTATTATATCTCTAATCGTGCCTAATTATAAATAGTTTTAAATACTAGATTTAGATCCAGTCTATATAGATCTAGATAGTATAGTAAAAAAAATACTACTTACTACTAGTACTATACTACTATACTATACTTTAAACTATAATTGTAATCTGTCTAGTCTATAGAGTATATAAATAGTCTAGGACTAGATTCAAGATTGTCACTAGATCTATAATCTATACTTAAACTAGATCTAGTCTATAGTCTGCATGCATAGATGATAGACTGACTAGTTTAATAGTTAGTAGTAAAAAGTATGAAAAGTATTAGACCTAGTTAATACAAATATTAGTCATATTTATTAGATTTAGATCTATCAATATTAAATTAGTGTCAGTGTCAGTGACACTGAATTATTCTGACTTACTGAAACTGAAAGTTAATGTGTATAATATTCAATTTTTTTTCAACCTTTAGAATTTATCTTTGGCCTATCGTACTACGAACATAAGAGCACGTTCTGCTCATTTTTTTTTTGACTAAAAACTAATTCTAACAATTTGAATCGATAAGACGAAGAAGCCGTGTCAACAAACAAAGATCCACATCACAAACCTATATATATATTTGCCTATGTCTATGATTATGAAACAAAGGCAAAATATTGGGAATATGGCAGTTTTGTACTTTTCAAAACTAAAGATCAAAGGTATATATTGGCTGAAATGTTAGTCCAAGAATTTATAGCTCAATTGCCGCCATTTTTTTTTCACATAGATAGAGTACATAAAACATATTTGATTTCCCCCAAATAAAAATAACTTCCTACTTCCAGTCTATATTTATTTATGTCTATGATCTCGACTATGAAAACGATGCGCAAAAATTTCCCTGAACATGAATTTATTAAAGTCTTGAATGACTAAGGCCATACGTTCGGAAACTCCCGAAAGAAATAATCCTTTCAAGAACGCGATAATCCTTTCAAAACTGATGTAGGATCTAGACCTAGATTTAGTCTCTAGCCAAATTTACATTTATTTATTTTTACTTTGAAAAACCATAGTTTTCCCCATGTAATTCTCTTCTCAGCAATATACATCCACATATACATTTCTAGGAAAATCGTTAGAGCCATTTTTGAGATCAGCTGTCCTCCGACCCTCCATGAAGGAGTGATTTGATTAGAGGTATTGTAAAAAAGATTGATTGCTATGACAAGATGCAACACTTACAAGTACTCCGGGCGTTAGAGAGTTATTGTCATTGGTTTAAAACAGCGGATAGACAATTGGGATTTATGGGTTTTTGGTTGACTGGATATTTGGGTTAATTGGAAAATTAGCGTAAGTAGAGATACAATTATTTGATTAAAAAAAAATCTCCACGTTACATGCTTGGTGGGTCGGCGAAGAGAAATCTTACACGACACCCTCATAATGACAACATAATTCAGTACTTTGAGAGTCACTGCTACATCTGGCCAACCCCTTTTCCGTAACCACACGCACAATCACCTGTTTTCGCATGAATGGGAAAATTGTGCAAGGGAGATAAACCACAGAAAGACCAGGAGATTATAAAATTATTTGCTGATCTCCCGTGATTTTAACCGCCTCTGATAGGAGAAAAGCCAATATAAGTTTTGTGTGGTCTGTCCGTCCGTCTGTCCATCCGTCTGTCAATCTCAGATCTCAGAAACTAAAATAGTTATAAGATCTCACGACATTTTCCAGCTTGCAGAGTTGTGATGCAACGGCTGCCTTTTGTTTTCTAAAAGTCTATCTTTTTATCTTAAAAAATAATTACGCAAGCCATTTTTTTTTATTTTACAAAACTACAGGGAAGGTAATTCTTCACCTACAATAGGGAAGCGTGATCGAGAGGCCAAGTGCGCTGGAACTTGGCTTGGCTTGGCTACCTAGAGGGGGGGCTCGAGGTTCGACATACGACTCGGGCAGAGTTGTGTTTACTGAGCACCTAAAGGCAGCACGGAAAACCAACTCCTAGATACCCCCTCCCCCCCCCCCCACCGGTCCACAAATGAGATTGGACCAAAAGCGCTCTGAGCCTGCTATAAGCATGAAAGTAGCGCTATATAAAAGCTATAATATATATAGACCATAGACTTATATCTACTACTAGACTGGAAACCGGAAATAAATTCTTATCCGCGACTGATCGCTCGTGAACATTTTGTAGAAAGTTGAATCAAGGCGTTGTTTTGTCAAGTAGTTCACAGAAGTAAAGTTGCTTTTTTTTCAACCCTAACCTATGTAATATATAATTTTATTTTTTAGATCTAGATCTAGTAATTGATTATCAACAGTCAAACAAAAATATCAATGACAGGTTTTGATCATAAAGATGTTTAATTGATTCTGTTAGCAAGCTGTGATTTCTTGAAATAAATTGGACCGTCCCCCACTCGAAAGTGTATTGGGGGGGGGGGGGGGGGGCGAGGGCAAGATTGATACCATCGCCCCCTCCAGACCCCACCAAATCGGCCAACATACTAGAGGGGGGGGGGCAAAATAATCTAAAAATAGGTTGAAATATAAATAATTAGTACATATTATTAACATAAGTAATAAATTCGTATACAAATTGTGTGAATTCTATACTAAAATTCGTCCGCCCCCCCTCCACATTTCGGGGGGGGGGGGCGATCGCCCATACCGCCCCCCCCTTGGATCCGCCAGTGGTCCAGTCTAGATATAGTATATATAAGTCTATGCCATAGACTTTTTCACTGATAATTTTCATTTATAAATTCGCGAATTTTAATAAGATTTTCGATCCGAACATTCGCTTTAGTTGTAAGTCTATAGCTCTGACTAAATCCGGTTGTAGATCTAAATCTACATTCTACACTAGATACAATCTATATTAGATTTAGCTATATGTCTAAAAATAGGGCGAGGTCTATAACCTAATCAATAAACAGACAAGCAAAAGAAAAAAGATAACTTTTTTAATACAAAACTTGTATAAGGGAAAGAACCGCTGATTACTGTCATTTATATTGTTGTAACCCTGTTCCTCCCTGACTAACCTTTTTTTATCCCGGGCAAAGTAGGGTGGTTTTTGTTTATGCTGTTGGGCGTAAATGACCTTGACTAGTGTGTAAATGTGTTAAGAGACTTTAATTTTGATTTTTGGATTTCTCGACTAAGGATTGAGGATTGTTTTCTCTTGTGTTAGTGAATCGGGATATGTAAATTTGATTTGGAGATTGTGACATTGTTTCTTTTTATCGGGGATATTGATTGATCATAGTTGGATTGTGTTTCTGCAATCGGAGAGATACCAGCGATCTGAGAATCGGTGAGTTATTTTCTTTAGTTCAACCCCCACGTCTTAACAATATGAAAATTGCAGGGTTTAGCTCCCTTTCTGACATGTAAAACAAAATTTATTATTTAGAACTAATCAATTAATTAATTAGTACTTATTGATTAATTAACTGGTTAATTTTTTTATTAATTCTTCTATTGTTATCAACTATGATAATTATGCAGAATTTCAACATGGTAATTAATTATTTTGTTTGGTATCTCGAACAAGAGAAACAAAGTGCACTTGACTGAATTGGGTGTTTCAATCTGAATTAGTCCCCTTTATAAATCACCGCTCAAGGGAAGTAACTATACAACCCTCTATAGCCATAGGCACTTCCCCTAACAGAGTGGTTAGAATGTCGGCTTGAGAAGACGTGAACCATTGTGATCACTATTTTTTTAAATGCTTTTAAAAACGTTGTATAAGCTTTGTTATTGCTTTTTAAAAAGTATTTTGTATGTTTTCAATATTTTTCTTTTACTTGTTTCCAGACCAAGATGAGTTCTTGCATGGTCAAAATGCATTACGGTAGATGAGGATAGATTTAGTCTAGCAAGCTTCCTGCAAAAACCAATTTCTTATGTTTAAAGAAAATAAAAGACTCACTTTCTGCTGTAGGAACTTGACGTGACATAATGCACATACACAGACTAATAGTTTGAAATGGTTATTCCCTTACAGAGATGAAGTCTTTGGTAGACATCGTTTTTTTTTTAAAGGTATACAAATCTTGTATAAGAAAGATAACTCATCATTTAGCAACAAGTGTTTTAAAGTAGTCCATTGTTTCAACAGTTCACGACCTGTCATATTCATTTCAATTCAATTCAATGGTTATTCGCCACCTGTAAGGTCGCTTTTATTAACTTTTCAATCAGATATAGTTTTACTCACAATAGATTGGAAGACAAATGTACTTCCCAATCGGACTCTAGTTTGGGTAGTTCCACTTGTCCATCCTGCAATCTTCAACTAAAGGGAGAAAACTAACACCAACAAGAAAATATCGAAAAGCTTATATTAAGGATAGTAAACTCAATTAGTTTGAATCAGTCATGTAATTAAATTTGTAATATATTTATACTAACAATAAAAAAGTATTTATTTAAATTTAAAAAAAAAAAGAGGGGGGAAGACCTGATTTCGAGTTCATGTTTCAAGCCTTCTCAGGCTTCTCAAGCCAACACGGTAACCATTCAGCTAATGGAGAGCTTATGAATATGGAAGATCTAAAGTTATCTATTTTTTCACTATGACACAGACGATGACCTATAAAGGGGACTAATTCAGCTTAGACCACCACTTCAGTAAAATACAAATTCTTTCCCTGATTGAGATAACAAACAAAATAATTAAATATCAATAATTAATTATCTAATTGGTTGATTTTTTTTATTGATTCGTGTGTTGTCAGTTAAAAGAAATAATTAAAGCAAAAATGTCAGCTTGATCCGAGGCTGGGTGTGGTACAAATAATTTTTCCCCAGACAGACAGACAGAGTGAGTTGATATAAGCTTTGTAAAAATATAATTGTATATCCTCCCTGTCTTTTGCCTTGTTTAAAACCTCTGTCAATTGTAGACCTGTCCATTCTTTAATGTTGTCCTCCCATCGCTTTCTCAGTCAGCCTCTTCAGGGAGAAATGGAGAAAGACAGTCGAAAAATCTTGCTTGGTGCCCCAACGGTCCAACAGACACAAGGCTCAACACGCATTGGTTGTAGCCAATATTTTATTGACTATAAGCTGAACGGAATAAATTGCGTAGCTGAGACAATCTGTTCTTTCCCCTCATGTTACTTCAAAGCTACTTGTTTTCTTGTGTGTTTATGTAACAAGCGCTTTTTAAACAAAACATAATGATATGAACACAAGTGGGCGGTGTAGCTGAGGGACATGAACCACTTCACCAAGTATCAATGGGCTTGAGTTCGAAACCCGAATTGAGTTTTGGTGAGCTCCCTAAGGTTAGCTCCGTAAACCTTCTCCCTGGCTGTCTCTTGAGACGTTCTCCCTCCACAGAGGTTGGGCCATAGCGCTCTGAGCACAATGGTATCTATATACTATATATCTATATACAAAAGCCATTAGTTGGCCTCCTTCAGTCGTAGGACGACTATGGTTCATCTCGAACACTTTTTCATGTGACTTTGGAACCCTATTTTGGAGAGACACTCCCGTCCACTAATATAGCAGGTTAAGGTGACTTTGGTTTTGATGGTAGAGGAGCCGGTCGTTTTTCTTATGGCACGCTTGTCTTCCAGGGCTGAGGCCCATGTTTTTTCACTGTCCATGGCTTTCTTGGTCACCGTCTTTCTACATCTAGTGCAATCTAAGGGCTATGTCTTCCCAATGGTCAATATCAATGTTTACTGTTTTAAAGGGAAACTCCGATGGTTTTGACAATTTTTGATATAATGTGTTTTGATTTACAGATAATGAATATATTCTTCTTTTTTTTTATTTGCAATAATAACTTAGTAATTGATGTTTTTTCCGACGTAATTTTCCTGCGCATCCAAAACAGTCAGACTTTCACCAGGTTTCTATGTGACGTCGCAAAGGTCTTTTAATCTACTGACTTATTGTATAACAGGAGACCATACAGCAAAGTTTACATTCTCGTAAAAGAAATATAGCTTTGTCTATGCAGTTAGATCTAGGATCTTGTAAGCAAAGAAAAAATGCGTATTAAAAGTAGATTTACATGCTTGACTAATCACGGCAGTGTGTATTGTCTCGCCAGACCATTCAACACACAACAAACACTATCGCTTGGTTTTCTTGTCATGACCGACTACACGTAGTCTAGACTAGCCTTACACTGACCAGCTTGCTCGAATCATTCAGACACACGATCTATTTACTTCTTGGGATAGGGAGAGGCTTAGATGAAAATGTTACTTTTTTTTGTCTCGAGTTGGTTATCCTAATGCTTTTGGATCTATCTATACATGTTTATATATATAACTGTATCATAGCTCTGGACTAGGCCGTCACTAAGCCTAACAGCCTAACAGCTACTGTAAGAATGAAGCGATACGATTGGTTAAATCAGGTTTCTCTTTCAGTATTGTTTAGGGAAGTGACGCATGAAATAACTTAAAACAAAATCTCGCAGAACCCCGTTTTTTGGGGGGTGTGAAGAATTTTCTGTCTAATTTATTAAATATTAAATTTTCTGAGCATTTAAATAAAAAATGATATAATGTTTACTATTACAACTTTTTACGCAGAATTTAAATAAGTCAATAACTAAAATTTGAAAAACTATCGGAGTTTCCCTTTAAAGTACCTTTTTTTACATCCACGTAACGACCAGTTTTTCTCGAGCCAGACGCGAGTTGTCGGTAAAGAAAGATTTTCGGGTTATGATTGACCTTCATCCGGCGAACATGCCCAAGCAAAAGCCATTACAATATTTTAAAATATTTGAGTATAATGGTCAAAATGAAGGTTATTACCTTCTACCTCAAGGTTCCTGCAGGACAGGGTTCAAACTCGGCACCTTAAGACATCTTGAAACGCATTCCATACAATTAGGCATTCAAAGAATTATATTCTACTTCATTGTTCTTGCCCATCTTCACGTAGCTAGGGTGGGGGGAGGAGGGGGAGGAGGGGGAATTTTAAAATCCCCCCGGGCCCCTACTTGAGGGCGCTCCCAAATGAGTGTTTCTTACATTAAAAATTAAATATTACGCAAAATGCTGCCCCCCCCCCCCCCAAAGAGGTCAAGCCCCTACCCCCAGGGCACCCAAACGATGGAAAATTCCTAGCTACGCCCCTGCGAAGAGACGCCACTTTTTTCCTGCGAGGTGTAGTTAAAACAAAGGGAGACAAACAGAGGGGAGAGAAGCGTGTTTTCAATATGTCAAGAGAATGCAGCAGACGTTGGCTAGCAACTGGAGTGAATGATTTCTGATGTCACGACTCAGTTTATTAAACTTTGTTTTTATTTCTAGACCGAGTCTGAGACGCCGCGTGAAAAGTCGGGGGGAGAAAAACAGTTTGAAATAGAGAAAAACAGCTCATGAGAAACAAGAAACAGAAATTGAAGTTCAGAATAGAAACGTTTGATTGAGTCACATCAATTGACCACTCCCGAAAAGTACATTTCTTATTGTAAGAAGTTGATGTGACCTTTTTTTTAGAGGCCCCCGAAAGGGGAAAAGACGCTATTACTTTTGTGTGGCCTGTCTGTCCGTCCGTCCTTCCCGTTTAGATCTCAGAAACTAGAAGAGAAAATGAAAATCGGACATCATGATATTTTAGATCATTCAAAGTTCTGATGCAACGGCTACTTTTTTTCTTTTCTGAAGAGAAAAATCTAATTTTTAAAATCAATTATGCAAGCAGTTTTTCATAAAAATCCACAATTTTTACAACTATTCACTATTAATAGTAACAAAGTCTGGATGTTTTTTTTTTGTTAGTAAGGGAGATATCTATTTACCCTTATTTAACACATTTATGCAAATGGTTTTAGATTTTTTATAAAAAAAAATATTTTTTTTACAATTGTATTGCTAAGTTATGAAAGTTCTGTCATATTAAATACTACATTTACAAAAAAAAATGTTAACTTTTTTTTAAAGAGAAAAAATCTATGCTAATAAGTTGGACATTATTTAAAACAACGATTAATAAGTAGTTTTTCATAATATCGCGTTAACTGTAGAATGCACAAAAGAGAATGAAACACAAAACTAAAGGAATTTTTTTTTACGGAAATGTATTCTTAAGTCGTTGAATAAAGAGATTGACTCTTTACAAAACAATTAGATCAATTAGATATACTCATTATAAGACATCAGTTAGGCCAGGTTCACATCTAATTTCACATTCACATTCACCTATCCCTTGGTCTGCTGGACTTTTGGGGCACCACACAGGATCTGTCAACCATCTTTCTCCATTCTTCTCTGTCATTAGCCTTTGATAGAATTTCATTATGATGTTCTTTCTGAAAATATTGAAATCTGCCTTTTTACCTGCCTGGGTTGATAGAATTTAATTCCGATATTCTTCTGAAAATATTGATACCTGCCTTTTTTCCTGCCTGGGTGGACCACTTCGGGGGCCGATTTTGAGTTTGTGTTTCCACACAAACTGTCTTTGTTACCTTGTTTTTTATTAGTAAGAGCTTTATTATCTTAACACTCAATCATTCTATAAAGCAACAATGCAAAAAAAAAATATTAAAAAATCTACCACTAGATTTGAAATCGTCATTTTACAGTTTATCCAATCTGGATCTTGTTTCTCAATCATGAAAAGATATGCAGAATATTTTTTGAAATTTAATGAGGTTGTGACCGAGCGTCGCGTGAGGTTTGCGGGACAAATCCTCCGACAGAATGAACCACGTATACCATGAGTTGCGATGACATGGAGGCCAATGTGAGGAGAGCGAAAGCAGAGACGTCCTAGTATACCTTGGCGCCACACCGTCATTGGTGACCTCAGAGCAGTGGCCACCAGGTGGAAAGAAGCTTCCAACATTGCCAGTGATGAATCTTTCCTGAGACTGCAGGCCACTCAATGCGCCATATAGCGCGGGAGGATCTAAGTAAAGATTTAGATATTTGTTGAACCTTTTGCGATGGAGAAAAATCTAAAGAGAGAGGAGTCAAACTGGCATTATCGTGTTGAAAATACTCAATCTTCTTAATTAGGTCGAGATACAAAAGCAACTACACAGGTCCGGTCTTAGGCCACTGCAACCTATGCGGTCGCAGTGGGCCCGCGCTTTCATAGGCCCCGCGCTAATTCTATGTGTAATTATTAAATTGTAGAATACATACGAAAAAGTCATGGAAATCTGAATTTATTGAAATCTCATGAAAAATAGTCCAAATTGTGGTTTGTGGATGTCATTCTTTACGGAAAACACCAATCCTACGCGCGATAAAAGAAAAAAGGCATTGTCAGCTTTTATGTAATAAATAGTAATAATCGGGCGAGTTTTCACCTTAATCAGAAGTTACAATTCTTTATTTACTTTTACAGTCACTGACAAATACATATGCCATAGGTTGCAAAGTTCGTAAATTAAAGTTAATTTGATCGCAATTTTGTTCTTAGTAAAGAATAAATAAAATTCAAAGTCAATTTTTTTTTTCTAATGCAAAATCTTAATTGTCACTTATTACCCCTATTCCCACCCAGACTAGGCCCCGTGCAACCAGTTTCGCATAGGGCCCCGCAATTGTTAGGACCGGCCCTGCAACTACACTTAATGGCAATGTAGTATTTTCTTCTTATTTTTTAAATTCCCAATTTGAAGCTTTTCCTTTCCCCATATAGCATTAATTGATTTAATGATTTCTACTTCTAGATTAGTGGTTTCTTAACTTAAGGATTAACTCTTAGGTCTTGTAGTCTGTTTAACTAAACTGTCGGCTTACTGATCCTTTTATTTTCTTGTTTGCAGCTCAAATTTTTCACATTGTATTTATTGGCCAGCTACGACATTTTTTTTATGAATTGCCGCGGTGTGGGAGTAATAGACTTTTTGCTATCTTACTTTTTGGCTCTACTAAATCTGGAAAATCTGGACACCGCCAGACGATGTAAATGTAAAGTATAATTTGCTCATGTGTGATCGAGTCTATATTAACCAATGGTAAGCGCGCCAAAGAAAAAAAAAGTGGCCAGCTTGGCTCGTAAATAGGTTAAAAAAGGCCAAATACAATAAGCGGTGTGTAATTGGAAAAGCGAGACTACGACGTACAAACGACGACCTCAAGGCAATTCAATGTAACGTGAGCCTGTCTGGCCTGTAACGGGGGTTTCACATTGCATTTACTTCTCTGGCAGACTTGAGATCTGGGAGCGCGCGGGCTTGAACAGTTCAATTGATCTAGATTTAGCTTGGAGTTGTGTTTTTTTTTTATAAGCTGTCCAACTTAGGTCCAAATTTTTCAATATGAACAGATTGGTTCCTGATAATCTGGCTTTGAAATGATTTCATATCAATACAATTGTCATGCGTAATGACGTCACACACACACTGAATTCGTACTGCACTATTGACCAGACAATTCAGTGGTTGACTCACCGTCACTTCTTGCAGCCCTGGAAGAGACTTTGGAATCTATTACCTAATGATATGAGTGCAACAGTTTTGATGACAGACTTGCGGGAGTAGTCCAGGGCAGGGCCCTAAGAAAGGTAATTGAAACTAGTGGGAGTTGATACGAAGATCGACTGCTACGCATTGATATATTATTAAAATTATAGCTCTATTTTTTATATTTAGTTGAGTTGAGCGTCTTTCAGATTGTTTCGTTTATCGTGAAAATCTCCAATTTTTATGGCGAAAAAACTATAAAATAGCTTTTTTGGTGTATTTGGTGTATAGAAGGAAGGAAGTGTTGCTAAGTACTGATGTTGTTTTTCAAGTTATTTAATTTTATTTGTTTGCTCTTTTTAACACTGTATAATCACATTTTCTAAGCGCTTCCGTTTGTGGCGGAGGCGAGGTGGCTGAGTGGTAGAGCGCTTGGCTTCCGAACCGGGGTCCCAGGTTCAAATCCTAGTGAAAACTGGGATTTTTAATTTCGGGATCTTTGGGCGCCTCTGAGTCCACCCAGCTCTAATTGGTACCTGACATTAGTTAGGGAAAAGAAATGGCGGTTAGTCGTTGTGCTGGCCACATGACACCCTTGTTAACCGTAGGCCACAGACCTTTACATCATCTGCCCTATAGACCAAAAGGTCAGTAAAGGGGGGAACTTCCTTACTCCGTTTGTGGCTCTTATTTAGTTGGCCATTTCACTAGAACGTCCTTGACATTGTTTAGTTTATGGTGACAATCTCCAAAAATGAAAAATTGAGAGTGACTATCACGATTGTTGTGATATTGTGGATAATAGGCTCTAGTGTAGACAGGAGAGATACTTAAGGTGTGCGCAGAATCTTTATACTATTATAGGAGAGAGAGAGAGAGAGAGAGGTCATTTTTTTAGTGAGATAGGAAAAGAACTGGTTTAAGTTGATGTTGGGGGTCAGACTTTTTTGTTTAGTTCCCCTTTGAGCTTCTTTACGTCAGTATATGAACGAGTTTGTTTGTTTGTTTGGTTTTGTTTGGTTGATAGACCTAGCAATTGAAGAGGTCACCTCAAAGCATAGAAGATGTCACCCTGTCGGCTAAAGAGCTCGCCTCAAAGCATAGAAGATGTCACCCTGTCGGCTAATGACGGGACTGGTGTCTTTACGTCAACCTGCCTGCGACCAAACCAATGCCTGACTACCTGTAAAACCAGCTCTTTGCGATACCTACCAATATAACAGCATGAGTGTTTGGTATAGTCTCCTAACTGGCTTACAATCTATCTATATATATAATTCTCTTCTTCCCTCAACAGTTTAAACGAGAAGAAGCAAAGGAAAGATCACTCCCTTATTTCTGCGGATAGCCCACGAGAAAACAAGAGTAGTGTTCACATTACGGATGACTGGCTGCGCGCTTGACTGTCGTTTAAATGTATCAAACCCTGCCCGATCCCATCCCCCTTTGTCCAGCGGGAGGTTTGGACTAGGAACTAATCTAAGTAATCTACTAAATAGTAGGACCGTACTTAACCATTGTGGGGCCCTATGCGAAACGGATTTCGCGGGGCCAAGTTTGGGTGGGGATACGGATAATAAGTGAAAATTAAGAGTTTGTATTAGAAAATAAATTCGTCTTTGCATTTTATTCATTCTTTACTACGTACAGAATTACTTTACGAGCCTTGCGTGTAGCAAAGTCATACAGTATATCATAATAATTCTGTTTCCTACATAGATCTCGCTCAATAGCAAGAATTACCAAATGTTTCAATCAAATTGTTTTCCATATTGAAACCGTATATTTTAATGATTTTTTAGTATATTTTGCGATTTCGGGAGAATTCCAGGAGTTACTGGTAAATCGACAGGAGGGCGCGCGAAATCTGTTT
This sequence comes from Biomphalaria glabrata, assembly GCF_947242115.1. Classification (NCBI taxonomy): domain Eukaryota; kingdom Metazoa; phylum Mollusca; class Gastropoda; family Planorbidae; genus Biomphalaria; species Biomphalaria glabrata. The sequence continues at coordinate 10,704,088 of NC_074727.1, forward strand.
TAAGTTATAAAATGGTTTAATTAAAAATGTATACACCTTGAATTAGAGCGGGTCCTATGAAAGTGCGGATCCTTTGAAAGTGGGGGCCCGCTGCGGTCGCATAGGTTGAAGTCAGGGGCGGACTGGGTATCAAAATCGGCCCGGGCATTACCATATAAAGCGGCCCACAAATGGTATGTCATATATTTTCGGTGGGGGGGGGGATTTTTACCCCACTCCGCAATATATATATATATATATATATATATATATATATAATTAGTGTGTGTGTATATGTAATTAATCTTCACTTCATTCTGATCTTTCATTCTTTCAAACGTTTTTTCTACCCTAGAATACTCTCTGCCTATAATTAATGGAAAGACAGTACACACCGCCAAGGGACAGGTAGGGAGCACTGTGAGCTCCCCCAGTGTGGTCAGGGGCGAAGTCCCGGAACCAAGCATCATTTCCGTTATTTTAAGCTTTAAAAAATGCATATTCTGGAGTATCTACAGTGCTATTAGCCTGCTACTCTTCCGCTAACAAAAATTCAAAAACTAAATTTGCTATTCACTTGAGTTCAGCGACTGGTAGAAAATGGTGAAAATGCTTTAGTTTTTGTATTGGAGGGGGGAGGGTAACCACAAAACCCCATTTGGCTACGCTCATGAAATTTGGTGACTGTAGTTTGCTTAAGTAAATGGTGGGAAGCGTGGTCAAGAGGCCAAGTGCGTTTGAACATGGTTTGGCTCGGCTACCTCGAAGGGGGCTCGAGATTCGACACCCGACTCGGGCAGAGTTGTGTTTACTGAACGCCTAAAGGCAGCACGGAAAACCAACTCCTAGATACCCCCCCCCCCCCCACTGGTCCACAAATGAGATTGGACCAAAAGCGCTCTGAGCTTGCTATAAGCATGAAAGTAGCGCTACATAAAAGCTATAATATAATAAGTTGGCTGCACTGTGGCAGTAAGTAAAGTTTCCTTTTCTGAGGCAAGTGATGGTTTGAACCCCTCCCATCCCAACTACGCCCATGTGTTATATCATAGCCTAATTCTCTACAAAATATATAAAGTTTGATAACGCATCGAAAACTGGATGGATGCATTTCGTAGGATTACATAATGTATTCTATTTATACATGTATGTAGTCTGAAAACTATAAACAATACAAAAGCAGACTAATGACTTTAAAGCTTTTTGATACTACTTATAGATTACAGACGTTTCTTTAAAAAATAAGATAGTTACGTCCTACGCATGTCATGTGTCAATCTAGTCTATATATAATTAAGATGGGAATTTAAGATTTTTTTTTTTTAATTCATACCGGTAAGCCTATGAATTACTTGGAGTTCGCGCGACGCCTTTAAGTCAGACAACTACTACAGATGACTTGGGGGGATGGGGAACACCATGCAACCACACCTACAGATTATATCTAGCACACCATAACATAGAACACTTACAATGACAACAAACCAGGATCCAGCTACAGACAGCGCATCACCTGCTCACAATACACTACACTACCATTAGGTACCAGCTTTCTTTACGAAATTTACGCAATTTGCAGGACAACATTAGGTCCCACTAAAAGCGTCATTAATCGTTCGAATCATCAAATCATTAATTAAATAGCTAGGTAGATTTTAGGGTCAGATAGGTCATTTCATCAATTCATTAGGTTCATGACATTAGGCATACATTAGCTCCTTTCTACTTACAAAACTTGCATGCGCACATGAAAATTTTCAGCTTTAGGTTAAGTTTCGTGTAGGAAACAAAGGTAGGCATAGGTTATATTTTTAGTGCCGGCCTCAGATCTAAATTAGCGGTTAGTATAGGAAAAACAATTAGGCATAGGTTAAGCTTTTAGTGCCGGCCTCAGATCTAAATTAGCGGTTAGTATAGGAAAAACAATTAGGCATAGGTTAAGCTTTTAGTGCCGGCGTCAGATCTAAATTAGCGGTTGGTATAGGAAAACCAAATAGGCATAGGTTATATTTTTAGTGCCGGCCTCAGATCTAAATTAGCGGTTAGTATAGGAAAAACAATTAGGCATAGGTTATATTTTTAGTGCCGGCCTCAGATCTAAATTAGCGGTTAGTATAGGAAAAACAATTAGGCATAGGTTAAGCTTTTAGTGCCGGCGTCAGATCTAAATTAGCGGTTGGTATAGGAAAACCAAATAGGCATAGGTTAAGCTTTTAGTGCCGGCGTCAGATCTAAATTAGCGGTTGGTATAGGAAAAACAATTAGGCATAGGTTAAGCTTTTAGTGCCGGCGTCAGATCTAAATTAGCGGTTGGTATAGGAAAAACAATTAGGCATAGGTTAAACTTTTAGTTCCGGCTACAGTTCTAAATTAGAGGTTAGTATAGGAAAAACAAATAGGCATAGGTTAAACTTTTAGTGCCGGCGTCAGATCTAAATTAGCGGTTAGTTTAGGAAAAACAATTAGGCATAGGTTAAACTTTTAGTGCCGGCGTCAGATCTAAATTAGCGTTTAGTGTAGGAAAAAAAGGTAGGCTTAGGTTAAACTTTTAGTGCCGGCGTCAGATCTAAATTAGCGGTTAGTGTAGGAAAAAAAGGTAGGCATAGGTTAAGCTTTTAGTGCCGGCCTCAGATCTAAATTAGCGGTTGGTATAGAAAAAACAATTAGGCATAGGTTAAGCTTTTAGTGCCGGCGTCAGATCTAAATTAGCGGTTGTTATAGGAAAACCAAATAGGCATAGGTTAAGCTTTTAGTGCCGGCCTCAGATCTAAATTAGCGGTTGGTATAGAAAAAACAATTAGGCATAGGTTAAGCTTTTAGTGCCGGCCTCAGATCTAAATTAGCGGTTGTTATAGGAAAACCAAATAGGCATAGGTTAAGCTTTTAGTGCCGGCCTCAGATCTAAATTAGCGGTTGGTATAGGAAAAATAATTAGGCATAGGTTAAGCTTTTAGTGCCGGCGTCAGATCTAAATTAGCGGTTAGTTTAGGAAAAACAATTAGGCATAGGTTAAACTTTTAGTGCCGGCGTCAGATCTAAATTAGCGTTTAGTGTAGGAAAAAAAGGTAGGCTTAGGTTAAACTTTTAGTGCCAGCGTCAGATCTAAATTAGCGGTTAGTGTAGGAAAAAAAGGTAGGCATAGGTTAAACTTTTAGTGCCGGCATCAGATCTAAATTAGCGGTTAATATAGGAAAAACAAATAGGCATAGGTTAAGCTTTTAGTGCCGGCATCAGATCTAAATTAGCGGTTAGTTTAAGAAAAACAATTAGGCATAGGTTAAACTTTTAGTGCCGGCGTCAGATCTAAATTAGCGTTTAGTGTAGGAAAAAAAGGTAGGCATAGGTTAAACTTTTAGTGCCGGCGTCAGATCTAAATTAGCGGTTAGTGTAGGAAAAAAAGGTAGGCATAGGTTAAACTTTTATAGCCGGCATCAGATCTAAATTAGCGGTTAGTATAGGAAAAACAAATAGGCATAGGTTAAGCTTTTAGTGTCGGCGTCAGATCTAAATTAGCGAATAGTTTAGGAAAAACAAATAGGCATAGGTTAAACTTTTAGTGTCGGCTTCTGGTCTAAATTAACGAATAGTTTAGGAAAAACAAATAGGCATAGGTTAAACTTTTAGTGTCGGCTTCTGGTCTAAATTAGCGAATAGTTTAGGAAAAAAGCTAGGCAAATTAACATTTAGTTTAGGAAAAAAAACTAGGTAAATTAATGTTTAGTTTAGGAAAAAAAGCTAGACATAGGTTAGGCTTTCAGTGCTGGCGTCAGGTCTAAATTATCGTCAGGTTTAAAGTAGCGTTTAGTTTAGGAATAAAAGCTAAGCAAATTAATGTTTAGTTTATGAATAAAAGCTAGGCATTGGTTAGTGCCAGCGTCAGTTTTAAAATAACGTTTAGTTTAGGAATAAAAGCTAGGCATAGGTTAGTGCCGGCATCAGGTCTAAATTAGTGGTTAGTGTAGGAAAAAGAGCTAGACATAGATTAGGCTTTTAGTGTTGGCTTTAGGTCTAAATTATCGTTTAGTTTAGGAAAAAAAGCTAGGCAAATTAACATTTATTTTAGGAAAAAAAGCTAGGCATAGGTTAAACTTTTAGTGTCGGCGTCAGGTCTAAATTAGCGTTTAGTTTAGGAAAAAAAAGCTAGGCAAATTAACGTTTAGTTTAGGGAAAAAAGCTAGGCAAATTAGCGTTTAATTTAGGAATAAAAGCTAGGCATAGGTTAGTGCCGGCGCCAGGTTTAAATTAGCATTTAGTTTAGGAATAAAAGCTAGGCATAGGTTAGTGCCGGCATCAGGTCTATGGTAGCGTCTAGTACCGACGTCAGGTCTATGGTAGCGTCTAGTTTAGAATAAATCTAGACTTCTAAACGGGAGGCGCGGTGGCTTTGCGGTAAAGTGCTTGGCTTCCGAACCGGAGTCCGGGGGTTCGAATCCTGGTGAAAACTGGGATATTAAATTTCGGGATCTTCGGGCGCCTCTGAGTCAACCCAGCTCTAATAGGTACCTGACATTAGTTGGGGAAAAGTAAAGGTGGTTGGTCGTTGTGCTGGCCACAAAACACCCTCGTTATCCTTAGGCCACAGAACCAGATGACCTTTATATCATTTGCCCTATAGTCCACAAGGTCTGACAGGGGAACTTTACTTCAGTTACTAGACTTCGTCACCTCAACTATCCCTTGGAGCACCACTCCTTTGTTAGAATCTCTTTCCGTGACAGTCCGTCCGTTCTTTTAGGGCGTCTTCCCATCATTTTCTCTGTCTGCCTCTTCTTCTTTAACATGGCACTGTTCCCTGAAGGAAGGTCTTTGCAAAACCTGAGGACCTTGTGATTCGGCCATAAAGTCTCAGTTTGCTTTTCTGAACAGTGATTAGCATGTCACTTATTGGGCCCTATATTGTCGGTGTGATCTTGTTTCTACTATCTTCGTATGTGATACGGTCTTTGTAGGTGATACCTTCAATAGCATCTCAATTTCTAGACTAATAGCATCTCAATTTCTAGACTAATAGCATCTTAATTTCTAGACTAGTAGCATCTCAAGTTCTAGACTAGTGGACATTATTTTATTTCTACTTTGTTTTGTCCTTCGATGTGAAACAATGAGACCTCCCTTCACAGACAATAGTCTTAGGTCGCTCAGTTTCCACTGTTCACTGTTTTAATAGTTCTCAAATCTGGAAATGTGACAACATTGATTGCCATATTGTCATTCTGATCATGAAATCGTTTCTCCTGAATCTAATTGCTGCAAGCTAGTTCCAGTCCTGTCAGCTTCCGCCCACCTCGTGTCCGCGGGCGAAAAAAAAAAGGTCCGCCTTGCTGGATGAGGGAAACATATTCTTTAGTCTAATTCTGCATACTATTTACATGCAAGACCCATTACTCTCACACCCACTCGGGAGAAGCACATAATTATTTCCCCTGTCTGTATCTAGTCGACGTCGTCAGTGCTTCTATTTTTTTGAATACCGTTTTACCATATCGTTCTCATTAAATCAATGTCCCAGAGAGGGAGAGGGATGGAAATACAGAGAGAGAGGGAAAGACAGAGAGAGGGAGATCGAAGGACGATGCGAGAGAGAAAGAGAGAAAGTGAAAGAGGAGGAGAAAGAGAGAAAGAGAGAGAGAGAAAGAGAAAGAGAGAAATTGAGAGAGAAACAATAGACGTTCTGGGTGCGAGAGAAAGAGAAAGAGAGAGAGAGAGAAAAAAAAGAGAAAGAAAGAGAGAGAGAGAAAAAAAGGAGAGAAATAGAGAGACGAAGAGAGAACTAGAAATAAAGAGAGAGAAGGTGAGAGAACGAGATATATAGAAAGAGAGGGAGAAGGAGAAGTTGATAGAGAGGAACAAATGACGCTGTGGGTGTGAGAGGAAGAGAGAGAGAAAGAGAGAGAGAAAGACAAATAGAGAGAAAGAAAGAGACAGTAAGAAAGAGAGAGAGAGAAAAAGAGAGAAAGACAAAGAGAGAAAGAGAGAGAGACATTGAGAGAGAGAAGTTGAAATAGAGAGAAACAAATGACGTAGTGCGTGTCAGATAGATAGATAGATAGATAGATAGAGAGAGAGAGAGAGAGATTACCATATATCTCATGTTCTACATCTAGAAAACCATTCAATGGTCATGCTCTGTCGTATTGAGACAGGTGACCAACAGGACCTCGTACATTTTGGTTTCAATGATAGCAGGCAATCATGCACATAAACATTTTGGATGGATGTCGAAACCTGTATATCTACCTTCATGGCGGATACACGGGAGGACTTGCTGGGGGTCACTTGAGTTTGTGTGAAAACACAAATTCTCTTAGTAATTTTATTGAATTCCATTTTTAATCATCTTATAAAAAATGTGTCTAAAATATACTAAATCTACAAGTACTAGAAAGAGTTTTTCTTGGCACCATTAAACTCTAAACCAGCCAATAATATAAAAAGTAGTTTAGGATGAAAGAATTTTGATGTCCAAATGTTAATAGGCTGTACCTCAAAGTACATTTCAGAATAAGAAATATTCAAACCAGGTATTTCCAATGGAAGTAGATTCTGTTTTGAAATGTACTGTTACATTGAACTTTAATGTGTTTTGATCATAGACTTTACTTTATAATTGAAGGGATGTATTTTTTTTTTTTACATTTTACTTTAAGCTCACTATTTTAATCTAATCCAACATTTCTATTTAAAAAAAAAACAGATAGAATATCTACATTCTCCCAGATCTTAAGTAAATAGTTCATTAAGTCTTATTTTTTTAGATTTTGTTTTGTAAGCAAACGTCTACTAATCATAACAAAATTTATAAAAGGCTTTAACTAAAGTAACTATTCCTTTCAATCAAACCAGTAAGCCCTAGTATTGACCAACAATTCCAGCTGCCTCAAGCCCCCTGAATCTGTCGCAGTTTTAAAAGTCATACATTTTGTCAAGCTACTAGACGAAACAAATTTTAAAGAATGAAATGCTCATTTCGATTGAAGATTAACATAAATGGAGGTAAAGACTTAATGAGCAAGATTTTGATGTTTACGGTTTTCGAATTATGGAATTATTAATAATGCGAATTAAAAAAAAAACTGTTTAATATTTACCTTCCTCAGCACCATATAATCAAATCGCGAAGTTCTTTGACTTGATGCAAAAAGAAAATTTTATTATCTAGTTTTTCACGGTCATTTTTTCAATATGGCGTCCTACCGTTGTTTAATGTGTTTATTTATTTTTAAAAATCTTTCCCAATCTTCCTTTTTCATCTTCTTACGTTTTGCTTAAAAACAAACAAACTTTAATAACTTGAAGTATCAGCACCACATTTCTTCATATTGTTTTCTTTTCTTTTTTTCTTTCTTTTCTTCAAGAACGACAACAAGATCTTAAAGATCAAACTGTTAACAAAGGGGAGACTAATGTGATTACATTTCACTGTGAAAATCCGCAACTGTGGACTATGGATTTCCCGATACCGTTAAGAAAATTTAAGTAATAAACATTAATTCGCTAACCCTAATTCGTCTGAGTCTACAATTAGCCAATCAAATGGAAGTAAAGTATTCAACAAGCAAGTATTTTTAAACATACCTAAAAAAAATATTTTAATTAATTTAAGTAATGAATGAATATTAGATTTATGACATGGATAGTCCATGAGTATTAATAGTATTTACAAGGGCAACAACAAGTTATACATATTATGCAAATGATATATAGCACACAATCTCGGTGCCAAAATTTGATCAGGGCTCTTGTAACCCACACAAACTCATTCACAATGCTATGGATGCAAGTAACATACCAAAACAAAACAGGCTGACTATAAAAGAGTCCCAAGCCTGCGTCCTCAACACAGTGGAAGAAAACACCAAAGAAAAGTCCAACCAAAGATCCGCCATCAGCACAACTACAACAGAGGCAAAGAGACAATGACATCAACAAAGCGCGACCCTAGGAACAAGAGCGCACAAACCATTGTGGTGCATAAAAGAGAACATCCAAAACATGTAAAACATTTTACAGAAAAAAAACACATTTTTTACAACGCCAAATGAATCTTCGAAACATTATTACTTTTGACAATCAAAACAAAATCACGTCTTGAATATTCCTTGCGAATAGGCGGATCCGACAGGGATCCGACTCCGACGTGGGCCGCCTCTGAGTTTGTGTGACAACATGAGCTTTCTTCATAGTCTTGTTTTTTTTTAAAGCCTGATATAGAGACCTAGTTTAAAAACCTGCCAGAAGTCTGTCGTCTGCAACAAGAAATAATGACTGTCGTCTGCCTGAAAATCTACATTTATTATATAATGGTCTTCAGAACAGAACGGCACAAATCTATTTTAAAACTCTCTTTTTATGTTTTGTAACAATTTCCTCTTTTAACGTCAGAATTATTTTAAAACCTTATTAGTAACAACATTTTTAAAACTAATATGTCCTCACCATAAATAACGCATTCACTCTGGTAGCCGTTTCTGTAAATGGTAATGACCAGCAACAACATCAGTCCAGTTCATGGTATCTAGGTAAATTAAGTGTTGGTGTCGGTGTTTATGTCAGGACAAGTCAAACCTGCGTCCTGTGGGGAAACTTCAAACTTAAGTGTAATTGAGCCAAGGGAAAATTGTAGATTGTATATTTTAAAAGAAATGGTTAATTAAACATGTATGTGAAAAGTAATGCGGAGGCTTGAGATAAGTGAGACCATACTTAGAAAAGCTGACAATGCAAGCCAGAGTTACCAAAAGTATACGAGCATTACGACAAAACAATGTTAAGAAAAGCTGACGTTGCAAAAACTGATTCAGCCTGAGCTAAAAAAAAACGAGAACCAAGAGACATAGCAACAAAAATGATCGGGTTTTGAGAGGGACATTTATTTATAGAAGTGTACTTCCAGGGCTATAGTCTTGTACACTTGGATTACAGGTATTTAACTCTTTTTTTTCCGTAATTATTTAACACATTCTGGTGGTATCAACGTTTGGTATCGTCAGTTAGGAGAGAAAGAGTTAAAAGATTATAATCTACTGAGTGTTTCTTGTACACATTTTGTACTCATTATTTCTCCCACTTCCCATTCTCGGATCAGATCCAAATTATTAATTAATTTAAAAAAAAACACGAATCAAGCTAAATATTTATTAATTAATTTGTGGTAATTTGGTTTGATATTGAAAAAGGAAAATGATCTTACAGTATTGAGATATGTGGCTGTAAATTTGAAGTTCTGTCGTTATATACGCTTTGTTTTTACAATAAAAATTATTTTTTATTAAATATTTTTCTTGTTTTGGGATCAACCCTTTGTATGACTGAGCCTCTTTGCTATGTTTCTCCCATATTCCGTATAACCTATAAATATTGTTATATGTTAGGTCACTATCCTGTTACGCAGATTAATTCACAAATTGTGAAGTAAAAGTAAGAGTTGTTAAAAAACTAGCTGAGGCTTTCAAAATTATTTTATTCGGTGTTTTTTTATTTATTTATTTCCAACTGTCATCCAGATGATAAGTTAATGTTTTATTAAAGATCGAAATTTGAATTTTAATTTAAGGAAATTGCAGATTTTTGCTTTACGCTTTAAAAACAAAAACAAAAAAATAACCGAAATTTTTTTGTGCTAATAATTAACTCCCTTCATATAATTTTTGTTGTCTTTGGAGATGACTTCTATTCCCTTAAAGCTCGCGTCAAAGGCAAATGCACACACACACACATACTCCCTTATACTCGCACACGAACAAAATTTGCGTGAACACAATCTCTTTTGTGGCACTCACTCACACACACACACACACACATACACACACACACACACACGCACACACGCACGCACACACACACGCACACAGACAAACAGAGTAATTCGAAATTGCATTTTCGGGGGGTAAAAAAGAGGAGAAAATTGTTTGAAGCTCAAGAATTTAATAACAAAATACATCAAAGACACTGTCCAATAATTTTGGCATGAAATTTTTGTAGGATAAGTTATCAGAAACTTGATTTGAATTCTCCAAGAAATCAGGCTTATCTTATTCCTTCACGAGGCACAACCACATTATTTATTAGGTGGTGAAACAAACAATGTCCATGCTATTGACAATGTAAAAATTTGATAATCAGGTGAAGCTGTTATGCTTGGCTTGGGAAGGGGGGGGGGCTTTCTGGTCGTGTGGTCTGCCTTTTGGACTATCACCTCGATGGTCCAGGTTTAGAATCCTGCCGCCGCCTCCCCTCGCCTCTTGAGGGAGGTTTGGACTAGGATGTAATATTCTTCGAATCTGAAGGGATATTCGAAACTTGTAAAACAATGCCAGGGCCGGGTTTAGGTATAGGCAAATTAGGCAGCCACCTAGGGCCTCCGATTGAAGGGGGCCTCGCACAGGACTAGGACATTATTTTTAGGGAAAAATTGCGAAACATGAATAGCAACTCAATCATTGCAGAACTCTATCTTATCTTATATAATACAGACATTACTTCAAAAAAAAAGAAGATGATTACGTCCTACGCGTCATGCATTTAGTCATGCATATTAACCAATGACTTAAATTCAGCCAAGTCACTGGTTTTCCTGGCAGCTCAGGCAACCCATTCCATGCTCTAATAGCACTAGGGAAGAAGGAGTATTTGTACAAATTTGTCCTAGCATATGGGACGAGGAATATGCCTTTATCTTTGTGTCTTTCAGAGTATTTTGTTAAATTTTGTTTTTGTATTTGTACAGTGTGGGAGTCCATTGTAGAACCAGCGGTTAGGACCGTTGCACCACCTTTGTTCTACACTAGTAAAGTACATGCTACTTAGAGAGAACATGTTCGCAATCTATTGCATTCTAAACCTGAGCGTTGAATCAGCCATTTTTAGATGAGATCTTGTGCTCAAAACAACAAATGATTTATGAACCTAGGAAAGAAGTTTATTATATTCAAGTTTATCGATCGATGGATAGATTTCAAACGACGTATGTGTTTCATTTACTTTTTAAAATAAACAATGTCTCTCGCGCTCTCATTTCTCTCTCTCTCTATCTCTCTCTCTATCTCTCTGTTTCTTTCTTTTCACTCTTTCTATCATGATAGCTGCTGTATTTCTATGTTGTTGTTGTTGTTATTGTTGTCCAACTTTTTTTTTTTTTTTTTTTTTTTTTTTTTTTTTTTTTTTCTATCTATTTATCTAAGCAATCATCTCTCTTTTGGTGTATTTATTTATAAATCTATTATCAATCTCTTTTTTAATCAATGTATGTATGTATGTCATGCTTAGAATTTAAAACCGTTTGACCAATCTTGATAAAATTTTTCTAGGAATATAGCCGAGACCGTTGTGTATGTCCAAGGGGTATACAGTTAGATAGATAAATAGATAAAGATATAGATATAAATATAGTTTTAGATATAGATTTAGATTCAGATTTAGTTTTAGGTTTGGATATAGATATATAGGTAATAATAGGTATAGATATAGATATGGAAATAGATATGAATATAGATATAGTTATAGATATAGACAGTGCTTTTTTGTAAAAACAAAAAATAGGTGGCTGTACTCAGTGATGGATTGCCTAACTTTTAATTACTAATAAATTAATAATAAACGTTAAAATACAAGAAAAATATTTTTTTTCCCACATTTAAAAAGGTGCTCGTACGCGTACAGGTGCGTACCGTCACAAAAAGGGCACTGGATATAGATATAGATATCAATATAGATATGGATATAGATATGGATATAGATTTATTTATTTTTATCATCTTCCTTGCAAGCTAAATATAGATCTGATGTATACAATGAAAAGAAAGTTCTTTTCAGTTCTGTGTGTTTCGTCTACTCTGTACTTATCCCTACTAAAAACTGGATTTATTGGACCTTTAAAAGTCCCGGAGAAAAGATACACTGTGCCTAGTCGCAAATATTGTACTGAACGAGTTATTCCAGATATCTACGACAATATTTCCTCAAAGCTTCGTGAAATGCTATCTGATGCTAAAAGCATCGCTTTCTCAACAGACACTTGGACAGCTGATAATACCACCGAATCATATTCTGGTTTAACTGCCCATCAGTTGAATGAGTCATTTGACCGAAGCAGCTTTGCATTATTATATTATTATATTAAATTAGCATTATGTATTATTTTGTAAATAAATATTACTGTTAAATTAATTTTTCTAACGTGTTAACTTTAAATCTTACTCTTGTGTTATGTGTGTCTTGATTGAGTAACAACATTCCTTAATAATAATTTAAGAGTGCCAAGTAACTCCTCGTTATTTAGGGTATTACTTAAGATAATTACTTAGCCATTATCTGTATTAGGTACAAACCAGAAGCGGTTTGTGGCCTTTAAAACACGAGCCTAAAGACAAGTTGATGATGTCAAATACATGAACACAAACATGTACCCACTATACAACCTAGATTGTACTTAAGAGAGATTTTTACACTATACAACCAAGATTGAACTTTACCTTTGAAAGATTTACATTAGTTACATATAAGTTTATATATTCTACATGAGTTATCCCACATACTACTGTACAATTGGTGGCCTCATACATACACACATCATCTCATGCTACAAAGATTAGTTTATGATAAGCACATTTGTTAAAAAATGCTGTTAATTTCAATTTATCAATCAATAATAAAGTTTAAAGCAAGAAAGTAAATTTTAAAAAATAATATGAATATAGGTATGTTATTTAGAAGATTTGCAAAAACTTCAGTAAAACGAGCTGTTTGAGTCATCTAGGTATCCGGCTCTGGCCGAATATCTAATTTTACTATCCGGTCATATCTGGCTCTTGCCGGATATCAAAAAGTACTATCCGGTGCATCCCTACTAAAAAGTGATCTAACCATGACATGATCTAAACCTTGATCTAATCATCTTAGTCCCATGTGATTACTAACTGTTCTATTCAAAGATTTTCTTTCTACAATTTTAGAAATGCCTCAATTATTTTGTCAGTCTGGAAACATGTTCCATCCTCAAGGGCTTTAAAAAAAAAACTGATAAAGTTGACCATCATTTCATTTAATAAGACATTTAAGATTGTGTTTACTTTACTAATTTGGAGCAATATAGTTTGCGCATTTCATCTGTCCTTGTTTTTGTCTAGCTCAGTACGTAAGCATTATGAAAAACAAGACAACAAAAATAGATTGTGTTATTACACAAACTCAGAAGCGGTCCTTACAAAATTTCACCCCTGGGCAAGGAAAATTCAAGCTTTGGTCTTCTTTTGATTGTCTCAAGTGACAAAATGTCAAAGTATCATTATCAGAATTAGAAACGTACTATATGATCCATAATAAATAAAAATACTTATTAACCTTTTGGCAAGAAATTGATGTAACAGTGGCGTAGCTAAGGGGGGAGAGGGAGAAGAATTTGAAAACCCCCCGGGCTCCCAAATGAGTGTTTGAAATAGTTTTTTACATTAGATATTAAATATTGCGTAAAATTCAGAGACCCTCCCCCCAAAGAGGTCAAGCTTCCCCCCCCCGGGCCCCTAAAGGCTGGCAAATTTCTAGCTACGCCACTGTAATGTACTATATGTTAGAAGAGCAATTTAGATAATTATTTGGCATGTATTTGTTAGTATTTCACAATGTGATATATGTTTAACTGCGGCATGGAAATACGAATGAATAGTAATAATAAAATAATAAACATTTAACAGTGACTTTAAATTCAGAATTGACAGAGTTCAGAAACTCATCGTCAAAACCACAAACAAGGTTTTTGTTTCGTCTGATACACTTCAATGTTGATGTACATGTTTCCTTATGTGTCGTTGCTTAGTGTGTGTGTGTGTGTGTGTGTGTGAGCATGAGGACAGTGTCCAGAAAGTTATTGGGGCGTGGAGCTGTTGACACATTCTGAAGGTCTATAAAGTGGGCGGAGCCATTGGTCTCAAACTAGTAATTTCATTTCCTGGCAAAAGGGGAGACAAATCCCAAGGGGGGGGGAGAGAATCGTGAAATGGAAGAGACAGAGAGATAGATAGATAGATAGATAGATAGATAGATAGATAGATAGACAGAGAGATAGATAGATAGATAGATAGATAGATAGATAGATAGATAGATAGATAGATAGATAGATAGATAGATAGATAGATAGATAGATTCCAAACAATCACCAGGACTCCAAGTTAGCCTAATATCTGATGCTCTACATTGATTCATTTATTGACATCAACTCTAAATAATTGTGCACAATTTCAGCTGGACCCGGAAATGGAAAGTGGGGTAACTAACGCACACTAAATGTATACCCAGACAGACAAACGGAGTGAGTTCATATATACATTTGACGATGGAAACATATCCAGATCTAGAAGTATATGAACATTTATCTCCCTAAAAGAGCATCATTTATAGATTAGTAATGTGATTGCTCCATAACCGTTGTCCAGAGTACCATGATTACTTACATATTGTCTGCCCATAAAGGTACCTACCTCTTTTTTTGGAGGCGTTGGTGTAAAATGGCAAAGCGCTTGGCTTCTTAACCGAAGGTTCCGCGTTCGAATCCTGACCTTGAATCCAACCAGCTCTTATGGCTTCATTGACAAAAATTAAGGTTGGTCGATGTGCTGGCCACATGGCATCCTCGTTAACCGGATGCCAAAGAAACAAATGACCTTTACATTATCTGCCCCATAGATCGCAAGGTTTGAAAAAGGGTACATTCCTTTTTTTTTACTTGCAATTATTTATAGACTATAAATGTTATAAATTTTAATGCCAAGAAATACTGCCTTTCGCCATTGATTCCCATGATCCGATACAAGAAGCAAGTTGGCTTTGGGCTTCGGGATTGGCGTGCAAGGTTTCTACAGAAATGGGCTAGTGGGAGGCTTTTCCATAGAAAATAAGTGCCAGACAGGTCGATGGACTGAAGAAGGTGCAAGGCTGTAAGCCAAACCAAAGCAGCAGGGTTTTGTTCCAACTCTCTTAGAAGAGAGGATTGGAGCCTCTCAAGCCATAATGCTTCATTATTCCAATGAGTCTTTCCTTTTGAGCATGCACAAGTCAGTTCTTCTATTACAGTCTAGCTTATTTCTCCATAGGACGCAAAATGTTCAGGGCGTCTATCTATTTATTCCACTCTTTACCTGAATTAGCCAGTGAATACAAATAATAATCGGAGTCGACTGCTGGAATACACACTGAAAGCGTATTCAAATTATATTTTGAACAATTATAACGGTCAAACTAGAGTTTTCACTGTGAGGCCTATTAAATGTTGTTTTATTTTTTTTCTCCAAAGGTATACATAAACTATCGAATTTCTAGGAAACTCGAAATATCCGTCAAGTGTCTAGGTTCCACATATTGTAGAACCTACTTTTTAAACACATGAAGAATTTACTAGATAATTATGAGGACATGTCATTTTAAATACCAGGACATGCAGTCAAATATAAAAGCAATATATTTAATTCTTCTTCCTTTGTTCCAATGCAAAAGCTTATTGTAAATCAAGAAAAATATTTTATACTATTTGAGAAATATTTTCTTCTGTTTAAACATGCACATTTTTACAATTCCTCTACTAGGTTGCACATTCTTGGGTAAAACATGGATGAGGAACTCGAAAACGGCTCTAACTATTTTCCTAGAAATGTAACAGTTGACGTACATCTTTGGGAAAAGAATCCCCAACTAGTGTCATTAGAATATTATAAAGTCTAGTAGATTTATGTATTTGCTTTTTTTCTCTAGTGCCTTGTGGGTGGGTGCGGGGATTGAAGGGAGAATGGTGCGGGGAAAAAATGTTGTTTCATTTATCCTTAAATGTAACATTTAATAGTTATTAAGAGAAATAATCACGCTTTAAGATGTATAAAGGAGAAATTCTCTTATCTATATATATAATGGAGAAAGACGGTCGACAAATCTTGCTTGGTGCCCCAACGGTCCAACAGACTAAGGGATAGGTAAGTAAGGTAAAGTAAGGTATGTAAGTATATATATTAAAAGTAGTGTTCATGTTTAAATTGAAGAGCACCTTTGAAACCTGTTGTTTTTCTACCCGCCAAAACATTACTAGAGACCCTCGCGCTAATTTACTTCCCTTGGGAGACTTCATGCACACACGCGCATGCGCCACCTTCCTTTCTCCACCACCTACTTCTCACCTTCCTATCTCAACATCGATACTTTGTATCGCTCCGCCTCGTACAGACGGCACTGAGCGTTTCAAAAAAAAAAAAAGTACCGTCTGTAGGAACGTGTCGTCTGCAGGGAAGGTCCCAGCGCGAGGCAGCACTTCTCGTGCAGCGGAAGATCTTCACACTGTCGTCTCGCGCTCTCCCGTCAAGTGTTTCCCGCGTAGAGATATCTCTCCATCTCAATTGTTTGTTTGTGATCAGCAGACGATTGCGATGTTTTCAAAGGAAATTAATTGGACATCTGCATTTCTTGTTGTTCACTCTTTTTAACACACACACAAGCACACAAAGAGACACACTAACATCCGTAAACTTTAAAAGAAAAAAAAAAGAACAACCTAATGTGACGTCTGCTTAAGACGTTTCCTGTGTAAACTCAATTCTGATTGGACATTGTAATATTTACTCCATAAAGGTAAGAAGTACTTAGTTATGATTTTAATAAGAAGTTTAATTGAACTCTTCTGATTCTTTCCTCCCCCTCTCAAACAGTGGGTGGTGTTCAATTTTTTTTTTTTTTCAAACATGAAAAAACAGCAAAGAAAAAAATGAATAAGTAACATTTTTTTCATCTAAATAAATCTCAGTAAATATAGATTTTAAATATTCCTAAATCGTTCACTAAGGCTATGTCAATGTTTTCTTCTTTAAATGGGATACGTTTGGGCCTGCACGCAATGGACAACTATTCCGCTATATAGGGCCCGGCTCCAATCAAGCGAGCCGGACTTCTTACCCATTTAAAGTTTGAGAATAGGTTGAGGTCGTTTCGTCCCCAAGGCCTCTAATCATTCGCTTTACCGGATAAAACTGCGATCGAGCGCCAGCCATCCTGAGGGAAGTTCGGAGGGAACCAGCTACTAAATGGTTCGATTAGTCTTTCGCCCCTATATCAACTTAGAAAGGCAGTTAGGCCTTAGTATACTGTAAAAAACGTTATATAACTCTATTATTAAAAGGGCCTTTAGGGCTTCGTGATTATCCCTCGCGTTACCTTTCACATCGTCACCGGCTTGCCGTCACGTCAGGGGCGTAACTAGGGATTTGGGGGCCCGGGGGGATTGACCTCTTTGGGGGCCCCTTGCATTTTGACATTCGACATATGACATGAGATAATGTACGCAAAAATATATAAGCCTCAAATCAAATTGGTTTAGTATATCAGTAAACTTAACAAAAAGTAATCATCAAGACTCTTGTAATGAATAATACCGTTGTTTATTAGTTAAATAATGCACAAGTGACAAATCTAAATTGATATCGCTTCACGTCCTGCATTCTGTGCAGCAAAGACATCTATAACATCAACTACATCGATACTTTCTAGTATTTGTGACTTCACTGACATTAAAACCATGATAAGCCTTTCTTGCGTCATTGTTCTCCTGAGATACTTTTTGATGAGCTTGAGCTTTGAGAATGATCTCTCACATGACGTAATGGAAGTGGCCTGAGTTAGCGGTATTCGGAGGAGGTTGCAAAGTCTGAGCACACGTAATTCCCATATGAAGCCTGTTTCCTCAATATGTCTATTGGTGATTGTTTTACTGTTTGTTGATGAAAAGTGCTCGTGCATCAATGACATAATTGAAAAAGCGATTTTCCATTTATTTCATCATACAAACAGGAAAAGTAGCACAGTTTGTCACAAGCGTGTCTTCTAACAGGTGTCTTGGTTCAAGAAGAAACCCAAAGGTTTCGGATATCCATTTTCTTTCCAGGCTTTGGAATCTGCCCTTCATCTCCATATGAAATCTGTCCAGCACTTCTGTCGCAACACGTTTGAATTGCAGTTGTATTGACAGTCCTACATTAGAACTCAACTTCCCATCAAGTCTTTTCTTTCATATGGTTGTTTTGATTACAGGGAATCTATAGTATTCACTACCTTCTTTTGATTTTTCGATGGATTGGGTTTTTGTCAGTTTCTCATCATTTTCCAGAAAGCATGAAAAGGTACTAATTTCTTTAGCAGATTCCCGTATATGCAGTCCAGACTTTTGTAGTTTCTTCCGAACTATATTAATTGGGCACAGGAGCTTTGACCAGAATTCAAGATAGGCAAAAAAATCGTAATTTTCCACTGCATTTTCTGTGCTAATATTATATGGCATTACGTCATTGTTGGTTGTTACGTTTTGTGCGAAAGCAAAAGGATTCAGAGTATACAAAAGTGGGAAAGATCCATATCTCATTATGATCGAGTATAGAAATACTCCGATAAGTGGACTGCCGTATTCACCATCACAACTGCTGACGAGTAGAAGACTCAGGGAATCATTCCAACTGATCACAAACTTCTGAAACCATTGGTAGCTGAAAATGCAGAGACATTACTCAACGAACGACAGATGAAAAGCTAAGTGAAATACGATGCAAAAGCAAGACTACCTAAAGATTATTCTGTCGGAGAGTTCGTCTAGGTCAAACATGGCAGAAAGCAGTTGTCATAAAAAAAAATTCAGCACCCAGATCTTACATCATAAAGACAAACACTGGAATAACATACAGAAGAAATCAACGCTTTTTAAATAAGAGTTTCGATGAAGACATCTCTGGGTACTATGATACCAATGAAGTCAATGAACTGCAAACTGTTGCTACAAACGAAACAGACAGTTATAGACAAACGTCTAGAGAACTTGTTCAGTCAAGACAACCAGAAGTGGACGAATTGTTAAAGTTCCTAGTAGACAGTGCCGGTCGCAGAGGGCGCCGCGCTTTCATAGGCCCCGCGCTAATTCCAAGTGTACATTATTAAATTAAACAATTATAACGTATATAAAATAACAGGGTTTTCGCGACCTCCTGATTTTTCAGGGCCTCCAGGAAATCTCATGAAAAGGCAAAATATACGATAAAGTCCTGAACTTTTTTTGAATTTATTCAAATCTCCTGAAGAATAGACGAAATTGACGTTTTGGGGTGCCAATAATTAAAAAGTGGCATTGCGAGGCTGCGAGCTTTCATTTGATAAAAATTTATTGCAAAGACGAAAGTAGGCCTATTTTCTAATTCAAAAAATAATAATTTTGACATTATGCTTATCCCTACCCAGACTAGGCCCCGCGCGATCCGTTTCGCATAGGGCCCCGCAAATGCTAGGGCCGGCCCTGCTAGTAGATATCACTATTAAGAACTTTAAAAGGAAGGGTGTGATAATAACTTCAATAGGAAGGATGTATTAATATTATATGATATTACGTCATTATTTTTTGTTTATGTTTTGTGCGAAAGCAAAAGGATTAGATCATTAGATGTAAATAAAAAGAGAGAGTTTCCATTGGATTGAGGAAAGATGAATAAAGGGGTAATAACTCGAGTGTGAAGTTTAATTCTGAAATTATAGACGCCAAACCCGAATAATGGACAATTTTAGCATTGTTAAGATTAACTTTTAGTTATACTTGATTCTGTAAATTTTGCTTCAAGGTTAATTAGCGTAGCCATAAAATACTCGCCATTTAGATCTATTATTAGTAAAGGTAACAAGATACCTGGAATTCGCTGTATATCATGCAGTTTTATTCGTGGCAACAAAGTTTGAAATGAAAAACACAAAGGAACTTTAAAAACTGATCTGTGCGGCAAAAATATTTCTAAAATATCTAGGTTTAGTCTTTGTGATAAATTTAATCCATAAATGTTGATTAAAAAAAGACACCCGTTGACACTATTTGTCAATCAAATATATTAATTTATGTATTTACAAATAAGTTTCGGACACCCATTTGGGGGCCCCCCCTAGGTGGGGGCCCGGGGGGATTTTAAAATTCTCCCCCCCCATCCCCCCCCCCCCCCTTAGTTACGCCACTGCGTCACGTACAAATACAATGCGTTACGGTCAAACAACAAATGCATGCGTTGAGTTATTAAACATCGCATATTATGAAGATAGCCAGAAATAAATGTATAAATAAACATATGGCACGAAAATTGTTGGGTCCCCTGATTTGGTAACTCGGGCCTCGTCCGCCCCGTGTTATATCCATTTGATATATAGAAAAATGTATGTGCGTTAGTAAAGGATTTTGGAAATAGAAAGTGTTTGACACAATCAAAGATATAAATATACCGAGAACACTGTGTCTGTGCTTTTAACAAATTAAAACTAAAAACATATTGATTCTGTTAGCATAAGGGGATACCTTTGTATATAATTTATTTTTTAGTAAATGCCAGTCGCTTAATACGGAAGTATCTTAACCCTATTTCTGTAATTGTGATCCAAAATTTTACCACTGTTCACCTTCACCCTCATCTACCCCCTAGTCTGTTGAACCGTTTGGGCACCACAAATGATCGTATTTCTCCATTCCTCTATGTCTTTTGCCATTGTTAGGCGCTTCCGCGATGTCTAATGCAAATAAACCAAATGGAGGTAGCACTCAATATAATACGTTATCCAATAACACCAGCGAAAGGCCAAACTATAAATACAAGTTAGTCGACGCTGTTTCTTAATGTCCGAACAAGTTCAATAGCAATGAAGGGAACCATCGAATGTCAGCTAACTCTAGACGTTCATACAATGCCACCTATCGATACGTTGTCCTGGAAGAAGTCTGTTTACGTCGGCCGATATTTCGTTCTATCTCTAAAACCTATTTTTGTTTTTATTAGTCACGTCACGGTCTCTAAGTCAAATCTTCCACTATTTCCGAAACAAATAATTAATTCCTAATCGTGTCCTAACACCATGGATTGAATCTCTTTCAATGTCAGGCCCGTCAATTCGTTTATGCTGTCCATCCATCGCTTTCTCTGTCTGCCACTTCTTCTTTTTCCTGGTACTGTTCCCTGTAGGAAGGTCCATGCGAGCCCTGAGAACCTTGTGATATGTACCTAAAGTTTTAGTTTACGTAATTTGACAGAAGTCA
The DNA here is from genome assembly GCF_947242115.1 of Biomphalaria glabrata. Taxonomy (NCBI): domain Eukaryota; kingdom Metazoa; phylum Mollusca; class Gastropoda; family Planorbidae; genus Biomphalaria; species Biomphalaria glabrata. The sequence continues at coordinate 10,725,134 of NC_074727.1, forward strand.
GCAGGTCATCGTGGGGCCCCAATTGCAGATGTGATCCTGTTTCTAATCTCTTCGTTACTGCAGCTAAAGAGTTAAAGGGCTAAAAACATCGCAAGTCAAGAGGTTATACAAATAATTACAGAAGTAGTTTAGAAATTGACATGTCCAAAAATTATAAAGTGATACTTTGCAAAAATGATTATATAATAAGAGTTTAAACTGACGCTCTCTTTGGTTCATTCTTTCGGGATCTCATTAATATGAGGAGAATACTCTGTTATTCATATTATCTTTTTCTTTTCCTAATTATAAGCTGAACAAAATGTGTAAGATTCATAGACGTGCCTTTGTGAATATATTATCAATTGTTATTGTCTTCTGTTTCTTGGGTCATCTCTCTCTCTCTCTCTATTCTATAATTTATCTCTGTCTTTCTCTAAGTCTAATTTCTCTCACTGTCTCTGTCTCGTTGTCCCTCCGCATCTCGGTCTCTCTCGGTCTTTGACTTTCTGTCTCTCTTTTTCTGTCACTTTCTCTCATTCTTTGTGTCTCTCTTTCTCTGTCTCAGTTTCTTTGACTCTGTCGCTATCTCTGTCTTTGTCTACTCTCTCTCTCTCTCTCTCTGATTCTGTCTCTCTAAACATTACCTACTAGTGTTAGCATGTTCCTATAACCGTCTTCAACAACTCCACCTGCAAGCCAGCGCTACGCAAATTAGTCCCAAACAAAGTCTCGTTAAAGTCCCAAATATTTTTTTATTTACCTTTTCCTACGTGAGTGTGTATAAAGAATGTGTATGTATGTTTGTGTGTGTGTGTGTGTGTCACAGAAAGGCTGTGTGTGTGAGTTTGTAAGTGCGTGTGGTGAGAATATTGATATTTCTTTCTTTCATTTCAACGGATGACATTTTAAGATACCACAAGGATGCGCGCAATGACGTAATATGACATTCTGATGTCACACGCAGAAATTACCATGTTTAGACTTTTGTTTTTACTGAGTGTGTAAGTGTAATAGAGAGAGAGAGAGAGAGAGACAGAGACAGACTGAATGAAACAGTAAGAGAGAATGATAGATTGGGGAAAGAACAAAAAAACGGGTTTAGAAATGAATGATGCAATATCGAATTATAAGAGATATTTACGAAGGACATAAGTCTTACAGGTCACTTGTATACCCCACAGGTGACATAAACACCCGGGCATGCTACCCTGCCTCAAGGCGGCGTCCGGTTTGAAACGGTTGTAAGAGGAAACAGCTTGGCCCAAAGGCCAGCGAAAAGAGACTTCTGTGGGTGTGCCTAAAGGATGCGAGAGTATTCCCATTGCACAGTGCGGGGTTGCACGAGCTCCTACGACAATTGTCAACAAGAAAGGCGACGTGTCCCCCACGGTTAGCTTGGTATAGAATAGGAAAATGGTAGTGGTTCCAGGTGTGCGCGTCCTCCGGCCGCGTCTCTAGTCCGCGAGTCCGAAGTGACTGTTTCACTGGAAATGACATCGTTAATATAGATACTTGTAAGACCCTCTGCCAGACAGAACACTCTGCTCAATCAGGCCGGTAAGAAGGAACTATGGTTCATTTTTTAATGACATAGAGTTTCAAGAGCCTCTACCTGACAGTTTCAAATTGGTGGCATAGGCATAACAGGTCACTTATATAGCCCGCACGTTGCATAAGCTTTACATGTGACATATACCCCACAGATGACATAAGCCTTACAGGTCACTTATATACCCCACAGGTGACATAAGCCTTACTGGTCACGTATATACCCCACAGGTGACATAAGCCTTACTGGTCACGTATATACCCCACAGGTGACATAAGCCTTACTGGTCACGTATATACCCCACAGGTGACATAAGCCTTACAGGTCACGTATATACCCCACAGGTGACATAAGCCTTACTGGTCACGTATATACCCCACAGGTGACATAAGCCTTACTGGTCACGTATATACCCCACAGGTGACATAAGCCTTACTGGTCACGTATATACCCCACAGGTGACATAAGCCTTACTGGTCACGTATATACCCCACAGGTGACATAAGCCTTACTGGTCACGTATATACCCCACAGGTGACATAAGCCTTACAGGTCACGTATATACCCCACAGGTGACAGCATTACCTATTTATAAACTGTATAAACTGAGATTTAAAAATACAACAACTTACAGACTTATAATACTTACACATGATTTTGAAACTTAAACAATTTTTTTTTCAACTCTTTGTTTTGCATTTTCCACCTACCATAAGAGCTAGATAGGCCGTCAGAGGCAGAGCTACATTGACAGTCAGAGAGCTACATAAGCAGTCAGTGCTACATAGACAGTCAGATAGCTACATAGGCAGTCAGTGCTACATAGACAGTCAGATAGCTACATAGGCAGTCAGTGCTACACATGTAAACAGTGTTATAAGAGAATGATGTCAACATACAAAGACAAGAGATTTGTATAATCCTCTTCTCTCCGTCACTTCCTGTCTCTACCGATATAGTTCTAACAAACGATTCATAGACTTCACATTTAACTGGCGAATTTTACAGGGAGTTCTGAAACCTCACAGACGTATTTGAAACATTTCCACAGTAAATAGTTACATCTTTCTTTGTAGCCCTATCTAAGTGGGATATGTCGATGGGTGCCGCTGGGATATCTAATTAAAAGGAGCCCGAGTTTAAATTGGCGACGGAGACCGGGGGGGGGGGAATTTTCTTTGTTAATTCGTGATTTAATTTGGACAATCATGATCTCGTAAAATGTCTACAATCAGGTTGAAATCATTCAGTCATCTACCTCCTTACTGTATTTGTGTTTTTTTTTTTAAAAAGGAACGGACACTGGGAGCGCTTTAGAGAGTGCTGATGAGCTATACATGAAATCATTTTTACAACGCTTGTATCTATTCATTTTGCCTGTCTGTCTGTCTGTCTGGTACAAATTTTGAACACGTTATTTCTCCTACTTCCCATTCTGGGATCCAGTTGTTCTAACGAAGCATGAATCAATCCAAACATTAACCAATAAGTTCATGAAATAGTAGTATTTAATTAATTTAGTTTGTTATAGAAAAGGGAAAATAAATATTACAGTTTCGAGAGATAAGGTTGCAAATGTGGAGTTCTTCCCCTTATATACGTTTTTTTTTTTTTTTTTTTTTTTTTTTTTTTTTTTTTTTTTTTTTTTTAGTATTCTGTTCGTTTAAAATGTTTTATTGATGAAAACAAGATGCTTAATTGTAACGAAGAGAGAAAGAGAAAGAGAGAGAAAGAGAAAGAGAGACAGTGTGTGTGTGTACGTTCGTATTGGCTGAATAAATTAGGATGTTACCCCGAGAAAGGCCATTACGGAGGAAATAAAAGGGAGGTAATGGCCGATGAAAGAGAGAGTACAATCCGTTAAGGAATGAGAACATGTCTTGCATTGAGTTGTATAGTATATTATTAAACTTGCATTTGTACATTTTTGCATTAGAATCTACACTGTCACTACTGTCAGGAAAAGTTATATTTATTTTGTTTAAAAAATTAACAACTTTGTTTAAGTTTCAGTAAAGTTTAGTATTGAAAAAAAAAAATTAAAAAAAAATTTAATCATAGGAAACATTTATACTATAACTACTGTCTGACATGTCACAAATTATGGATTCTTGTACCTTACAACCCATTATGCTCCTTTATTAATGTTCTCGTAGCAATTAATAGTCGAATCTTATTAACTTGATCACCGTGTAATCGGACCAGTCTCTTGTTCAAACCGAATCCCATATTACCGATACAAATTCTATTATACAGTTGAAGCTGATTTATCACATCAGTCATTTATTGAGACAATCAATTACGTCTCCGTGTGGTCTAACTAACCGTACTGGACAGTATGTGTATAGATCAATGTTTCTTTTATAACAAAACAAAAGGATAATATTTTAACATAAATATTTAGTAATAAGTTACTTTTAAATTAGATTCTTTTTTATGTAACATTTTTCCTACTTTTACAAAAAAAAAAATTTCACACAGAGAAAGTTATATTTATTTTCCAATTCTATTTTATTTCTGTATATTTTTAGTTGAAATATTTTTAAAAAATATGAATTTAAACTGAGACCACTTAATTTTTTTAATTTTTATAAATTTCTATTTGAAATAAAATACTGATGTGCAATGTTCCCCAATGATATCATTGACACCTTCAGAGCTCCTTTCTTTAAATTTTTTCCAGTTTTATTTCCGAGAACGAAAAAAAAGCAAAACTGAATTGTTCTTATTTTCCCGCTAAATTTTCAGGCACATATACAGCCCTTTTTCCCTTTTTTAGTATGAGACGCCAACACTAGATGTCCATCTTTCTCTATTCTGGTCATCCTCTCGTTTTACTTCCAGGTGTAACCAAACTTCAAGGTGTCAGCATCTAGATCGCATGACCAGGTGCTTCTTGACGCTCTCTCTTGTCTTGTGGGTTCCACTTCAGTGCCTGCTTTGTTATATGTTATTCTGTGAGTGTGTCCACTGCAACCGTGACCTCCGTGACCCCATATCGAAGGTGCTGTTCAAACCCCTTTGTCTTGCACCAGAAAGATTTTTGTAAGCTGTTTTTGATGAACTATACCTGTAATAATCTCATACGAGTTTAGTTTAATCGTGACTCTCTTTTCGGGGATGCCATAATGTCGGCGTAGCTTCCCGGTAGTCGTAAGATCTCGGCTGCCAAACACCTTCTCGTAGACTGTCGTAGACAATGAAATAGGCCAAAGCGGAACTCATTTTTTCTTTTTAAAGTAGAAATCAATAATTAGAAATAAACTAAACAAGGTCAAGGGCGCTAAATGGAACGTCGATGTTGCCAACCCAACACGAGCAACAAACGGAAGGACTTCACTAATTGTATTCTACAGTGCTATAAGGTGCACACAAATAAACCTAGAACTTTAAAGAACAAAAAACATAGCCTATCGACACTTCCATTATTCTGTATACAATGACAACGCTTCCTATTTATGGCTTGGCCTCCATGAATAAACATCTATAATAGGTTCGCGATAAACCTAGTTCTACACCCTTCGCTTACTATCGAGGGAGCGGACGTTCCCTGGGCTGCTGGGGTCCGGTTAATTAATGAATTACCCCAACATCAACATCAGGATCTTCTCCCCCCCCCCCCACCCCCAGCTCTTTTTTTCTTTGCAACGCACTAAACTGATTGACTCAGGCTTCAACCCCAACATCTCCACGTCATTAGATGAAATGTCCATCTCGCTATCAAAGTCAGGAGACACAGGCAGGCATTTCTAAAAGACATCCTCCCTCCCCCCTCTCTTTCCCCTCCGTGCCATAATCAGGCTCGTTCTGGTTTTGATAGAAATGTTTTGCAACTAGTTCTGACATTCATGGCCTCGAGGCTATCTCATGACATTTATTAATGACATCTTATTCTTGACATGTAATTAATGACAAAATTTATGCCATTCTTATATTTAGCCTGCATGGGCGGAGCTTAATACGAACAAACAGAAACAAAAAAAAAATAAACTAAATTTTAATGGTAGGAAATTATTAGAGTCTCAAAAAAAAAAGGAAGGCAGAAAACAGAGAGAGGGAGAGAAGGGAAGAGAAAGGGATGTAGAAAGAGGGAATGAGAGAGATGGAGAGTGAAAGATAGAGAAAGGAAAGAGAAAGAGAGGAAGAGTGATAGGTAAAGAAAGTGGGAGAGAAAGAGAGAAACAAAGAAATAGTTAGAGATAGAAAGAGAGTGAGGGGGGGAGTGAGATATAGGGTTTATCTCAAATAGGGAGAATGAGAGGGATAGAGTGAGAGAGAAAAAGAGATAGAACGAGAAATAGAGTGAGAGTGTGTAAGAGGGAAGTGAGTGAAAGACAGATTGACAGAGAGAGATAGTGTGTGTGTGAGAGAAGAGACAGAGACAGTGACAGTGACAGAGTGTGTGAAAGATAGAGAGAGGGGGAGAGCTAAAGAGATAAAAAGTGTGTGAATGATGGAGAGAGAGAGAGAGAGAGGTTTGGGCAATGACATTCCCACCCGCATTCAAAAAAAAAAATGGTATCTAGGAAGATTTAGAGAAATGGGGGGGGGGGGGGGGGGAGAGACATTGCTTCAGAGCACAACAAATATATCCATGTCTTCGTTGATGTGTCTAATGTTTCTGTATACAACTTGAGTTTGATATGAAATAAAGAATATTGTTTCGCAATCACACATATATCTTCAGAATGAGTGATTAAAGAAGACTTAACAGTTTCTGTACTATTTTTAAAAAAAGCAACAACAGAAATACCTTATTTAAGAAACATTTTCCTTGAATCAAGATCCTTCTATGACTAAGTAGTGATTGATCTCAACATTTACATATCTTTCCACATAGTTGTATTTATCAATTGCTTAAAGTAAATAAATAAACAAGTAGCTCTTTCAGAACTTGCGATCTTTAGGTCAGAGAAGGCAAAGTTTATCTATTTCTATAGCCGACGACGATGTCATGTGGCCAGCACAACGACCAACCACCTTTACTTTCCACAACTAATGTCAGGTACCCATCAGGGTTGGGTCGACTCAAGGGCGGATGTAATAAAAACAATTTAAAACGAGATAGATCTAACTTGGGGGGGGGGGGGGTTATTGGAGCGAGGTATTCCTGCACTGCGAGAACTTTTCTCTGGTGCATTTTGTGTGTTGTTTACTTTTCCAGGGTGTGTGCACAAACTTCATAGGGGCGTCGTGTTAGTTTAAGAAACTTTTGGAAGAGTTTTGAACTCCTGCGCTTCAGCCCTGTCGTTGTCTAGTCCAACTCACGTACCAAGAGATGTGGGCAAAGTACATTGCCCAATTAGAACAGTACAATGCTTTTTTCTTTCTTAAAGTGACTAAGCAAAGCTTGTAGTCCTTTGATGTAATGTAAGATTTTCATTTCTTTGTCAACAAACAGACAAACAAACAGAACTTTGCAAAGCAATTGGATTTAAGCTTGACTATTTAAGAAACTTCTTTCATGTAATATTTTACATACAAATACTTTTAACGTCTAGAATGCATCAATAAAGACATAGAGTAGTAAAGCATCGGTTTCATATTTTAGTCTGGGATTTTCCATTTTTTAACTATTTCTTTGATTCCATACATTCTCTCATTGGTATATCAAGACTGGCCTAAATCATGGAGTCATTGTGATGGTCAAGTTATGCCATTGTAATCCTTTAGTAAGGAAATAACAGCATCACAATTAAGTAATGGACATCTAGGTTAGTGAAAACAATTTACGACATAAATTATCCAAAATGTTTTTCATTATAAAATTGTTTAATTATAACTAAATATTCTATGAGCTTGCCTGATAAACTGAAGGTTCTAGAATAAAATAAATTTCACCTATAAGAAATAAAACTCTAATCGTGTCAACATACTCTTGGCACTTGTCTGGTAGTAAAATTGTAGATGATAGTTCTCTTTCGTTGGTGTACAAGTTTCAAAGTTCTCTTTAGTTGGTGTACAAGTTTCAAAGTTCTCTTTCATTGGTGTACAAGTTTCATAGTTCTCTTTAGTTGGTGTACAAGTTTCAAAGTTCTCTTTCATTGGTGTACAAGTTTCAAAGTTCTCTTTAGTTGGTGTACAAGTTTCATAGTTCTCTTTAGTTGGTGTACAAGTTTCAAAGTTCTCTTTCATTGGTGTACAAGTTTCAAAGTTCTCTTTAGTTGGTGTACAAGTTTCATAGTTCTCTTTAGTTGGTGTACAAGTTTCATAGTTCTCTTTAGTTGGTGTACAAGTTTCAAAGTTCTCTTTCATTGGTGTACAAGTTTCAAAGTTCTCTTTAGTTGGTGTACAAGTTTCATAGTTCTCTTTAGTTGGTGTACAAGTTTCAAAGTTCTCTTTCATTGGTGTACAAGTTTCAAAGTTCTCTTTAGTTGGTGTACAAGTTTCATAGTTCTCTTTAGTTGGTGTACAAGTTTCAAAGTTCTCTTTCATTGGTGTACAAGTTTCAAAGTTCTCTTTCATTGGTGTACAAGTTTCATAGTTCTCTTTAGTTGGTGTACAAGTTTCAAAGTTCTCTTTCATTGGTGTACAAGTTTCAAAGTTCTCTTTAGTTGGTGTACAAGTTTCATAGTTCTCTTTAGTTGGTGTACAAGTTTCATAGTTCTCTTTAGTTGGTGTACAAGTTTCAAAGTTCTCTTTCATTGGTGTACAAGTTTCAAAGTTCTCTTTAGTTGGTGTTCAAGTTTCATAGTTCTCTTTTGTTGGTGTTCAAGTTTCATAGTTCTCTTTCATTGGTGTACAAGTTTCAAAGTTCTCTTTCATTGGTGTACAAGTTTCAAAGTTCTCTTTCATTGGTGTACAAGTTTCAAAGTTCTCTTTCATTGGTGTACAAATTTCAAAGTTCTCTTTCATTGGTGTACAAGTTTCAAAGTTCTCTTTCATTGGTGTACAAGTTTCAAAGTTCTCTTTCATTGGTGTACAAGTTTCAAAGTTCTCTTTCATTGGTGTACAAGTTTCAAAGTTCTCTTTAGTTGGTGTACAAGTTTCAAAGTTCTCTTTCATTGGTGTACAAGTTTCAAAGTTCTCTTTAGTTGGTGTTCAAGTTTCATAGTTCTCTTTAGTTGGTGTTCAAGTTTCATAGTTCTCTTTAGTTGGTGTTCAAGTTTCATAGTTCTCTTTCATTGGTGTACAAGTTTCAAAGTTCTCTTTAGTTGGTGTTCAAGTTTCATAGTTCTCTTTAGTTGGTGTTCAAGTTTCATAGTTCTCTTTCATTGGTGTACAAGTTTCAAAGTTCTCTTTCATTGGTGCAGTGGCGTAACTAAGGGGGGGGGGGATGGGGGAGGAGAATTTTAAAATCCCCCCGGGCCCCCACCTAGGGGGGGCCCCCAAATGGGTGTCCGAAATTTATTTGTAAATACATAAATTAATATATTTGATTGACAAATAGTGTCAACGGGTGTCTTTTTTTAATCAACATTTATGGATTAAATTTATCACTAAGACTAAACCTAGATATTTTAAAAATATTTTTGCCGCACAGATCAGTTTTTAAATATATACAGCATTTTCCATTTTAAACTTTGTTGCCACGAATAAAACTGCATGATATACAGGTATCTTGTTACCTTTACTAATAATAGATCTAAATGGCGAGTATTATATGGCTACACTAATTAACCTTGAAGCAAAATTTACAGAATCGAGTATAACTGAAAGTTATTCTTAACAATGCTAAAATTGTCCATTATTCGGGTTTGGCGTCTATAATTTCAGAATTAAACTTCACACTCGAGTTATTACCCCTTTATTCATCTTTCCTCAATCCAATGGAAACTCTCTCTTTTTATTTACATCTAATGATCTAATCCTTTTGCTTTCGCACAAAACAAACAAAAAATAATGACGTAATATCATATAATATTAATACATCCTTCCTACTGAAGTTATTATCACACCCTTCCTTTTAAAGTTCTTAATAGTGATATCTACTAGCAGCGCCGGCCCTAGCATTTGCGGGGCCCTATGCGAAACGGATCGCGCGGGGCCTAGTCTGGGTAGGGGTAAGCATAATGTCAAAATTATTATTTTTTTAATTAGAAAATAGGCCTACTTTCGTCTTTGCAATAACTTTTTATCAAATGAAAGCTCGCAATGCCACATTTTATTTATTGGCACCCCAAAACGTCAATTTCGTCTATTCTTCAGGAGATTTGAATAAATTCAAAAAAAGTTCAGGACTTTATCGTATATTTTGCCTTTTCATTAGATTTCCTGTAGGCCCTAAAAATCAGGAGGTCGCGAAAACCCTGTTATTTTATATACGTTATAATTGTTTAATTTAATAATGTACACTTGGAATTAGCGCGGGGCCTATGAAAGCGCGGCGCCCACTGCGACCGGCACTGTCTACTAGGAACTTTAACAATTCGTCCACTTCTGGTTGTCTTGACTGAACAAGTTCTCTAGACGTTGGTCTATAACTGTCTGTTTCGTTTGTAGCAACAGTTTGCAGTTCATTGTCTTCATCGGTATCATTGTATTCAGAGATGTCTTCATCGAAACTCTTATTTAAAAAGCGTTGATTTCTTCTGTATGTTATTCCATTGTTTGTCTTTATGATGTAAGATCTGGGTGCTGAATTTTTTTTTATGACAACTGCTTTCTGCCATGTTTGACCTAGACGAACTCTCCGACAGAATAATCTTTAGGTAGTCTTGCTTTTGCATCGTATTTCACTTAGCTTTTCATCTGTCGTTCGTTGAGTAATGTCTCTGCATTTTCAGCTACCAATTGTTTCAATAGTTTGGGATCAGTTGGAATGATTCCCTGAGTCTTCTACTCGTCAGCAGTTGTGATGGTGAATACGGCAGTCCACTTATCGGAGTATTTCTATACTCGAGCATAACGAGATATGGATCTTTCCCACTTTTGTATACTCTGAATCCTTTTGCTTTCGCACAAAACATAAACAACCAACAATGACGTAATGCCATATAATATTAGCACAGAATCTTCTTCATGCAGTGGAAAATAACGAATTTTTTGCCTATCTTGAATTCTGGTAAAAGCTCCTGTGCCCAATTAATATAGTTCGGAAGAAACTACAAAAGTCTGGACTGCATATACGGGAATCTGCTAAAGAAATTAGTACCCTTTCATGCTTTCTGCAAAATGATGAGAAACTGACAAAAACCCAATCCATCGAAAAATCAAAAGAAGGTAGTGAATACTATGGATTCCCTGTAATCAAAACAACCATATGAAAGAAAAGACTTGATGGGAAGTTGAGTTCTAATGTAGGACTGTCAATACAACTGCAATTCAAACGTGTTGCGACAGAAGTGCTGGACAGATTTCATATGGAGATGAAGGGCAGATTCCAAAGGCTGGAAAGAAAATGGATACCTTTGGGTTTCTTCTTGAACCAAGACACCTGTTAGAAGACACGCTTATGACAAACTGTGCTACTTTTCCTGTTTGTATGATGAAATAAATGGAAAATCGCTTTTTCAATGATGTCATTGATGCACGAGCACTTTTCATCAACAAATAGTAATACAATCACGAATAGACATATTGAGGAAACAGGCTTCATATGGGAATTACGTGTGCTCAGACTTTGCAACCTCCTCCGAATACCGCTAACTCAGGCCACTTCCATTACGTCATGTAAGAGATCATTCTCAAAGCTCAAGTTCATCAAAAAGTATCTCAGGAGCACAATGACGCAAGAAAGGCTTATCATGGTTTTAATGTCAGTGAAGTCACAAATACTAGAAAGTATCGATGTAGTTGATGTTATAGATGTCTTTGCTGCACAGAATGCAGGACGTGAAGCGATATCAATTTAGATTTGTCACTTGTGCATTATTTAACTAATAAACAACGATATTATTCATTAAAAGAGTCTTGATGATTACTTTTGTTAAGTTTACTGATATACTGAACCAATTTGATTTGAGGCTTATATATTTTTGCGTACATTATCTCATGTCATATGTCGAATGTCAAAATTCAAGGGGCCCCCAAAGAGGTCAATCCCCCCGGGCCCCCAAATCCCTAGTTACGCCCCTGCATTGGTGTACAAGTTTCAAAGTTCTCTTTCATTGGTGTACAAGTTTCAAAGTTCTCTTTCATTGGTGTACAAGTTTCAAAGTTCTGTTTAGTTGGTGTACAAGTTTCAAAGTTTTTAAGTTCTCTTTAGTTGATGTTCAAGTTTCAAATTCTTTTGGTCGGTTTACAAGTTTCAAAGTTCTGTTTGGTTCGTGTAACGTTTACCTTTCAGATCTTGCGATCTATAGGGCAGATGAAATTTGAGGTCATCTGTTTCTGTGGCCAACGGTTAACGAGCAGGGTGTCATGTGGCCAGTACAACGACCAACCGCCTTTACTTTCCCCAACTTAAGTCGGGTAGCCATTTGGGTATACTTAAGGGTGCCCTAAGAATCCAGAAACACAAAATCCTAGTCTTCACCAAGATTCGAACCCAAGCGGTTTGGGCGTCTTAGCCACACATCTCACTTTTTCTTCATTTTGACTAATATTTAATTAAATAGTTTGTAATTTCTCTTTTAAACAACTAGATCTAGATAAATAAAGACTTAAAAGATTTTCATTAAAACTAGAAATTTAGATGATTCCAGCATTTTGAAGTCAATGTCCACAGTAGGCCTATATACAATACAACTCTATATTTATATGTAGCCGGGAGAGTTTTTAATTGGTAACACTCCAATCTTTGACATCAGCTCAGTTTTAAAAAACTCTAAAAATAACCTACATATCGTGTCCAACTTAAGCAAGACGCAATACTTCCGGTCATTTGAAGCATTATTTCCAGTGAAACGCAACACCGCCATTACACTTTTCTCTCTAAAAAAAAAAAAGCCAATGATCCGGGATTTTTTTAAGTGAACACCGCTGACGTTGTATTGAGGACGGAGTTCTGTCAGCATCGGTTTTGGCTTTCCCGATCCTATAAATAGAATCCACGCTCACGTAGGCCGAAGGCCCGTGTGTCACTCTTGGTAGTTTCATGTTTCATTTGATGGTTTTAAGTTGGAAAATCGTTATTTAACTCGGATTTATAAAGAGGCTTTTAGTATAATTTTCTGCATCATGTTTTTTTTTTTACTTTAATTTTACTGTAATTCCATAAAGATTAATCAGTTTATAGAGCTAATTAATTGTATTATATAATTTACGTTCGAATCCTGGTGAAGATTGGGGTTTTGTTTTTATTTCCGGATATTTAGAGCGCTTCTGATGGGTACCTGACATTAGTTGGTGGGGGGGGGGGAAGGCGGTTGGCCGTTGTGCTGGCCACATGGCACCCTCGTTAAACGTGGGGCAAAGAAACAGATGACTTTTACATCATGAGACCTATAGATCAGAAAGTCTGCAAGGGGTGCATTATACTACATAGACTTGGCTTTGATCATAGAATTTACTTTCATCATAGAGTTGTTTTTTTTATTGACTTTGTTCCGTAGATTGTTTCAACTTGTAGATATTTCTAATGTCTTTAATTCGTTTCAGAATCTATCTTCTCAGACTGAAAACATACACCATCCAACAGAACATCGCAATGCTTTTGTTTTTAAATTCGGTTAATGCTATCGCCTCACTGTGGTCAGTGTCAACTCATTATTGCGGTGCCATGTTCCCAATGTTGATAGTATTTACCTTAACTCCTAGACTCCTATATGTTTCTTCCTTCTGGGTATTGAGTTAACAGAGTAATTTATAGGCAGGTGGAGGCAAGCTTCCATAGACCTAGAATTACAAGAATGTTAGAACCATCTCTTGGGACAATTACAAAGAATTAGAAGAAGAAGAGGTTATATTTTACATTTGTCTTTTATACAGACAGTGGCGTAGCTACGATGGCGTGTGCAATGACTGATTAGATTATTATGTGTGTTTATTTGTTGTTGTTTTTTTTTAAAGTTATCGTTTAATTTCTTTTAGCGACAAAGAACAACCTGTGAGCAAAGAAGGGTGTGGGGCGGGAAAGGGGGGGGGGTAAGAGGGATCAATTATTCTGCCCCCTTCCCCTCCTCTGCTTTGAACTTAAAAGTCATCAATTATTGTGTCCACTGGATGTGTAGAGAAACAAATCTCATCTTATGACAAAGCTTATATCAACTCACTCTGTCTGTCTGGTACAAAGCTTATATCAACTTACGATGTCTGTCTGGTACAAAGCTTATATCAACTCACTCTGTCTGTCTGGTACAAAGCTTATATCAACTTACGATGTCTGTCTGGTACAAAGCTTATATCAACTTACGATGTCTGTCTGGTACAAAGCTTATATCAACTTACGATGTCTGTCTGGTACAAAGCTTATATCAACTTACGATGTCTGTCTGGTACAAAGCTTATATCAACTTACGATGTCTGTCTGGTACAATTTGTGTACGCGTTATTTCTCCCACAGGCATTCTTGGATCAGGTTAAAGTTATACATAATTATTATTGTGCTTAACAAAACATGAATCAATAAAAAAAAAATCAACCAATAAGTTAATTAGTCATTGGTTATTTGTTATTTTGTTTGGTAGTGTTTGTCTCTATCTTCTCATTCCTCTCTTTTAGTGCTCTCTGATTCTCTCTCTCTCTCTCTCGCCTCTCCACTGTCTCTATATCTTCTCCTCCCTCTCTTTCATTGACTCTCTTCCTTTCTATCTCTTATCATTAGAGTCTCCTGTTGATGTCGATATTACCAATTTGTTCTACATTTTTGACATTGCCTCCCAGTACACTTTTGGTAATGGCTGTGTCACATTTATAAAATGTAAAGTCCATTAACAAACAAGATCTACGTTTAAATGTCTATTTCTTTTTCTCGTTAGAATAAATAATACTTAGAATATTAACACCCTGTTGCTGTCTTACCCTAGAAGCTTCCAGAATAAATGTGTCACATATTTCTACACGTGGAAACCTTAACTTCCTGCCTCTAATGGAGCAACCAATCATAAGTTAGTTCACTACATTCGTTTGTTCCTATAGCTCACGATGTCACTAATCTTATCGTATAGCCAGTGAAAAGAATTAAATTGATGTATTTCAATTGCCATTATTATTAACAATTTAATAAGCATTATAATTATTTCGAAAAGCTTTTAGCCGTATACTTTGCCACCTAATTTAATCCCGTATTTGTTTCCTGACCCCACCATGACGAAAGATGTTTTATTTTAACACCTTGCATTCCACAATTAAATAGATTATTAGCTTTTTATATAGCTCTACTCTCATACTTATAGCATTCTCAGAGCGCTATGGTTCAATCTCATTTGTGGACTAGTGGAGGGAGGGGGTATCTGGGAGAAGTCTTTCCGTGCTGCCCTTATGTGCTCAGTAAACACAACCCTGCCCGAGTCGGGTGTCGAGCTCCCTTTCTAGGTAGCCAAGCCACGCTCAAGCGTACTTAGCCTCTCGACCACGCATCCCATTTTTCAAAGAATTAAAATAAAAAGAATTAAATTTTTCAAGAGACCAGAAAATCTTTATCTTGAACCAGTGGCGTAGCTAGCTATGTGCGGGTGGTGCGGGCCGCACGGGGCATCAAATACCCTAGCTACGCCACTGTCTTGAACAGACTTGTACGTCCTTTTTTATTACCGCATGTAGGACTTGTTCATTTGTCCTTATATCGATAAGTGCTGGTTTGATATCGGCCATATCAACCCTGACAGGATGAAAATTTTTCTGGTCGTATTATCTCATCATTTTGGTTTCGGTAATGTTCCATTTTTTGTTTCTGACATGCGGACTGTCCCTCTGCTATTTCATGGTTGTACACGTTTTTACTTTCAGACGTAAATTCTGATGACGTAATGTCCGAGCATAGTCGGGATATTTGTAAAACTTAATGCGCTTAGGCTTAGTGCTGAGGTTACTCTCTGTAGGATGGTCCAGGTATCTTTCAGTGTTCTGTACGGGTTTGCCTATCTCCGTACAGGGCAGGACCCTCTCAGAAACCGATTCTATCGTCGACAAGACCAGTCGTACCTTTGAACTTATTAGAGAGTACTGCGTTTCAATGTTGACATTAGAGATGTATATTCATTAATGATTGAGATCTAGAAATTATTTAAATAGTAATAATAATAAAAGGAAAAAAAAAAACAGAATTCCAAGGAAGAATATTTTCAAGGACAAATCCACAGAAAAAGGTTCAGGTTTCTCTACTCTATTTATACAAAAACTTGAAGTAGAAGGTCAATGACGAAAGCAAGATTAATGTTATTTTTTAATAAATTACCTCCCCTAGTAGAGTTTTCTTTCTTAGTTGAAATTTGAATGATTCAGAACCAATTGTTCAGAAAGATATTCTGTTTACGTTCTAAAGCCACTCTGTCACGTTGTATTACGTGACACTTACATGAACAATTCACGTGACTTTCCGAATGAATGAACCAAGAATGCGATTCTGTTCTTTTCATTTGATTTGATCTTTCTGTTCATTAAGCCATTCTTCTTGCTGCACAAATGGCTCTAATCAATAACAACTTAAATGCCCTTGTTGTCATTCAATTCATTCTCCTCACCGACCCTGTAACCCCCCCTCCCCTTCGCTCCTGCCTGAGTTTATGCAAGTCTCAGGTTTGTGAATCGTTTAGCCCTCACAAAAATCCTCGACACATTCAAACACATTCAAAGTGATTGATAAAAAAATAATTCTGGCCACTTTTCGTGATGTGAAATTGTCGCCATTAGTTAGCTATGAACCAGAAACTGGAGAGGGCTTAAAGCCACTCGTGTGCCATTTTAAATGTTCCTTCTTTTTATTAAACTCTCTCTCTCTCTCTTTCTCTCTCTCTTCTTGTCGCTCAAGAGAGTGATTTGTGGTGGCTATAAGGGAAAGGATTGCGTCCCTTTCAAAGACATCTTCAGTTCTGTAATTCAAAATATCTTAAGGCATGAATGCCAACGAATGTCCGGAAGGGCTGAGATTTTATTTCCGGTTGAAGAACCTGTTTAAAGATGGAGACAGCTGTTGAGGGCAAGAACACCATTCTTCTCAAAAAAAAAGGAAAAAAAAAAGTTAAATTTGTATGCTTTGAAGCTTTGTTACATAAGTCTATTT
The DNA here is from genome assembly GCF_947242115.1 of Biomphalaria glabrata. NCBI lineage: Eukaryota > Metazoa > Mollusca > Gastropoda > Planorbidae > Biomphalaria > Biomphalaria glabrata. Next base: position 10,741,708 of record NC_074727.1, read on the forward strand.
TTAATGTACACATACCACAATTAAAATACCACACAATCACACCCTAACCATTTTGACACTAGCCAAAATGTACCGTACTACCCCACTACCACATTACCACACCATACATCCATACACAATCTACCAAATTTCTTCAGTGGTCCCACTCTGGCACACACACCATTTCGTTGCTGTAACTTAAGCACACAGCACCATTTTATTAATATCAATTTAGCACACAACACCATTTTATAAATATCAATTTAGCACACAACACCATTTTATTAATATCAATTTAGCACACAACACCATTTTATTAATATCAGTTTAGCACACAACACCATTTTATTAATATCAATTTAGCATACAACACCATTTTATTAATATCAATTTAGCATTCAACACCATTTTATTAATATCAATTTAGCACACAACACCATTTTATTAATATCAATTTAGCACACAACACCATTTTATTAATATCAATTTAGCACACAACACCATTTTATTAATATCAATTTAGCACACAACACCATTTTATTAATATCAATTTAGCATACAACACCATTTTATTAATATCAATTTAGCACACAACACCATTTTATTAATATCAGTTTAGCACACAACACCATTTTATTAATATCAATTTAGCATACAACACCATTTTATTAATATCAATTTAGCATACAACACCATTTTATTAATATCAATTTAGCACACAACACCATTTTTTTAATATCAATTTAGCACACAACACCATTTTATAAATATCAATTTAGCACACAATACCATTGTATTTCTGCAACTTAAACACACAACACCATTTATTAATGCCAGTTTAGCACACAGCACCATTTTATAAATGCCAGTTCAGCACAAGCACCTTCTGAACTCTCTCATACTACCCCCACTGACTAAAGTACATATTGTATTTGTCTTACAAAATCTAGAAATGCCTGAAGAAAGATAAATACAGCAATACTAGTTTTAAGCATCATTCAATTCACGTCTGCCAAACGCCTTATCAAACTGCAAGCTTGCCCTCCAGATATATCACGTCGCTCATGTATTCAAGAGTACATTTACGAGGAATGAACCAGCTGGCGTTCGCTAGGATTACACCATTTCTTGGGCCTGTTGTTGTTGAGCTAGAATTAGACCATTTCTTGGGCCTGTTGTTGTTGAGCTAGACTTAGACCATTTCTTGTTGAGCTAGAATTAGACCATTTCTTGGGCCTGTTGTTGTTGAGCTAGAATTAGACCATTTCTTGGGCCTGTTGTTGTTGAGATAGAATTAGACCATTTCTTGGGCATGTTGTTGTTGAGCTAGAATTAGACCATTTCTTGGGCATGTTGTTGTTGAGCTAGAATTAGACCATTTCTTGGGCATTTGTTGAGCTAGAATTATACCATTTTTTTGGGCATGTTCTGGTTGAGCTAGATATTTTGATTGTCAACTGAATCACTCTGGCTAGTGCTCTCAAAATAGATCTGTGACTTGTTTATGTGTGATATTTCTAGATAATTAAAGCGGTACAATTACACTTGAATGAATCAACATTTGTTGGAGGACATCAAAGACTTTGAACTCACGAGAGATCACGAGAAATAACTAAAAGCAGTTATTTTACGTGAATGTGAAATTGAGGTCCATTTTGTGAAGAGAATCTTTCTATAAATTTAATCTTGTTTTCTTTTTAAATTTCAAATTGAATCTATGAATTAAAATCTTGTTTGTCATTGACATATTTCATCGACCTTTGAATCGACTGACTCTGTGAGTTGAATCTTTTAATGAATTAAATCATTTTATGTGTCTTGCGGTGTCTAAGTTGCCAGAGAATCATAAACAGAAAGTTGTTTACATTATAGTAGCTTTCAGTTTTAACACAGAAGAGTACATCAATGAGAGATAATTCAGTTCCGGTACAAAAAAGATTCTTAAAACTTCAAAAACTATACCATAGAAAGAATGGGGAGACGTGCTTAGTTTTGAGTTCAGCTTATAAGATTGAAGCTTCGTTTACATTTATTATGGTGAATTCGTTATGGGATTTTGATTATAAAGTGTATTATTACTTGATATATATTGTATGCTCAATCTTCTCATTATTTCTACTTGTGGATTAAAATATATTTTTTTTTCGTAAAGAGGAATTATTTGACTTCTTAACCTAACCAAGAATCTCCTGTAACCTGCAGTACAGTCATAAGATGTCACTTATATCATAGTCCAATATATAAATTACTTACAATGTTCCTACACTATAAATGGAATCCTTTTAGGAATTAAGAATTTTCATGAATCAAATAATTCTAAGTCTTTTTATGAATAGTTTTGAAAACAAAGATAAATACAGGAAGATGTATCTGAACCGAAAGTTCAGCTAAAGGCTGCATTGTATGACAGTTTTATGAAAAAAAATAATTCTTCGAAAAACTCGCTTCCCTTTTTCTCGCTGTGTGGTAGCTTCGTACTTTTAAGACTTAAAATTATATCCATTTGTGACCTCTATTTGCCTACAGCCTGCACTATGCAAGAGCACATTCTTGTACGTAATGGGGAATAAAATCAACAACATTAAGATCAGATAGGGAAAATCTACATAATTAAACACACACACTTACTCGAAGATACTCACAGATACACTCAACAACCCAACAAGAACCTTCAATTACCAGTCTACTCCCATGCCATCTTATCTTTACATGAGGCATTTTTTTAATTTGAGAGGCCAGGTGTCAGCGTGTGTGTGTGGGGGGGGGGGGGGGGGAGAGAGAGAGAGAGAGACGAAGTAAAAAGACAAATTTAGCTTCTCAGTTGTCCATTACACGATCTTACACAAAATAAAACTTTGCAGGAGATCTAAATAAAACTCAGGAAATTTCTACAGTACGAATAAAACATAGATAAACCTAGAAAGAGTCACATCTATAGATATCAATCAAATGTTAATTAATAAAACTTTTAATCAGCCAGGCAAATAAAAACATATGACATTTGTAATTTTACCTCTTCAAGTTTTGTATATAACTTTATATTTACGGTTTGAAAAAATACAGAGATGTGTAAGCTTACTTTGTACCATGCAGAGATGGGAATCGGACCCAACTTTTAAAGTTCGGGTTCGGTTTGTTTCGGTCGGATTTAAGTTCCACTTCGGTTCGTTTCGATGACGAGTATAATTCGGGTTCGGTTAGGTCGTAAGTGAGGTTCGAGTTTGGTTCGTTCGGTTCGGTTTGGTTTGTTTCCTTTTCAAGTAACATACAGATAGTAGAAACAAATATATTTTCAAATTGTAAACAAAAAAATTTACATTGAACTATCAAAAATTTTCATCTAAGGCGAATAACTCTAAATATTTAGGATTATGTGTGTATCCGGTGTAGAGAATTAAACATGTGATAATTAGCATTTTAACACTTACACGATCATGTTTGTGCTCTTATTCCGCATTGAAAAATCCACCTAGTCCATTGTATCACTTGTAGTACAACATCACTTGGCAACAGTTGTCTTTCCATAGAGCGTCCTTGCCAGTGTTTAGTTGAACTTCACCTTGACCTAGCCCTTAGTCTGTTGGACCGTTGGGGCACCATGTAAGATTTGTCGATCGTCTTTCTCCATTCCTCTATGTCTTTCGCCCTAGATAGACCCCCCCCCCCCCCAAAAAAAAAACAAAAAAAAAAAAACGGCAGGTCCGTCCACTGTCCATGACGTCCTCTCATTGCTCTCTCCACCCCCCCCTTTTCCCGACACCGTTCCCCGAAGGAAGGCCCCCGCGAGCTCCGATGACCCTGCAATAAGGCCATATATTTTTAGCCTGCGCTCCTTTATGATAGCCAACCGGCCACTGTTGGGCCCAATGGCTGCTGTAACCCAGTCTCGAATCTCTCGATCTGTGTCGCAGTCCTTAAATGTTGATCTACTTTTTTCCAAATCTCTCCCAATGTCTCTCTTTTAATTTTCGCACATTTTCTCTTAGATTATACATCTGCAATACATTTCTCTATATCACTTTCTCTTAGATTATACAACTCCAATGCATTTCTCTATATCACTTTCTCTTAGATTATACATCTCCAATACATTTCTCTATATCACTTTCTCTTAGATTATACATCTCCAATACATTTCTCTACATCACTTTCTCTTAGATTATACAACTCCAATACATTTCTCTACATCACTTTCTCTTAGATTATACAACTCCAATGCATTTCTCTACATCACTTTCTCTTAGATTATACATCTCCAATACATTTCTCTACATCACTTTCTCTTAGATTATACAACTCCAATGCATTTCTTTACATCACTTTCTCTTAGATTATAACTCTCCAATGCATTTCTCTATATCACTTTCTCTTAGACTATGTATCTCCAATGCATTTCTCTATATCACTTTCTCTTCTTCTCTTTCTATTGATACTGTATTGTCATTTTTTCAATCACAGAAACCGGATGCTTAAAAACCTGAAAGGTAAACAAAGAAAGATAAATCTGTTTAAAATCTCTGCGTGAAAATCCCCAATTAAAAAAAAATCAAATAACATTAACGAAGCTAATGAGATTAAACGCCTGAAGTAGTACAATTAATGAAATGGTGTTCTCTTTTAATATATCTAAAGTTGTTTACCCTCCGATTGGGCTCGTCGACAGCTGTCTTCTATTTGAATTTATCTACAGTTGTGTCCCGTTGTATTGGACATGGATTAAGTTGGGATGATAGATTTAAATGAATACTTTGTCCTGTGTTTTAACAAAACCTCAAAATGAATTAAGCACAAAAAAAAAAAAAACATAGCCAGGGATAACAATTCAAAAAAAAAAAATAAAAATAAATCCAAGAGGAATAATCCCAATAGCTAGTAATGCATATTAAACTAAGTGCACTCCACTCCCCAACACAAGGTTATGTCCCTTATTATAATAATCACAAACCTTGAGTCTCTTGGATATATCTCAAGGAAGAACTTCCGGTCAAACTCTGACTACACGAGTGAATCCCAAAATATGGCACGCGGGTCATATCTGGCCCGTTACACGATGCTATCCGGAACTCGAAACTTTTGACCACAGTTGATAATGAAACAACAAAGGCTCGATAGCCTTGGTGTGACCTTGGCACGTGTGGCCGATAACATTTCCTCCCCCCCCCCCCCTTGTCAATGACGTTATATTCTAGTTGCAAGTCTTTGTAAAGTAGACAAGATTTAAGGTAACGCTCAGTACCTCCATTAACATGAAGGCTGACAATAGACGTGCTGTTGATACGTGGGTCTTACCTAAAATGATGAAAGCGTCAGCAATCTTTGAATTGTAACGGGAACGAAATGAGGTACATTAAATGGATGTTGCTCTGAATTGGGCTGATAACAATCACTAAGGTTATATTACAAAAAATAAAATAAATTATAGCTTTTATATTGCGCTTCTTTCATGCTTATGGCATGCTCAGAACACTATGGTCCAATTTCATTTGTGGACCAGTGGGTGGGAGGGAGGGGGTATCTGGGAGAAGGTTTTCCGTGCTGCCTTTAGGCACTCAGTTAACAAAACTCTGCCCGAACCTCGCCCCCCCCCCTTTCATAGGTAGCCAAACCAAGTCAAGTTCTAGCGTAATTAGCCTCTCGACCAGGCTTCCCATACGTACACGTTACTTCCAGTACTTCCCAGTCTCGGATCAAGTTGAAACGTGACACAATTAGTCAGAGTCGATGACAAAACACGCGAATTAATAATAATAAAAAAAACGATTAATTAATCAATTAGAAGTTATTTAATTTAGTTTTATACGAAAATTATACTAAATCGGCGACACGTTAGAATAATCACAATAATGCTGAGAATTGAATCGTTCGACATTTTAAAAAATTACAATGGTGTAATAACTACTTGAATAGCTTAGTGGCAAAACACGACAGATTCCATCATGGAGGCTCGATTTCGACTTAAGACACAAATAACGTTTTATTTTTAGCGGCCCCCGAAAGGGGAAAAGACGCTATTAGTTTTGTGCGAAATGTCTGTCCGTCTGTCCCGTTTAGATCTCGTAAACTACAAAAGATATTGAAAATCCGACATCACAATATTTTAGACCCTTCAAAGTTCTGATGCAACGGCTACTTTTTTTTTTCTAAAAGCGAAAAATCTAATTTTTTAAATCTGTTATGCAAGCAGTTTTCTAAAGAGAAAAAGCAAATTAGAATGCATTATAAGTTAGACCTAATTTAAAACGAATAGTAATCTTGTAAACTTCATTTTCTTGAACTTTTGTTTAATACGTAAAGAAAAAAGTATAAAACATCAGTTAGGCCAGGGGAGGCGCGGTGGCTAAGCGGTAAAGCGCTTGGCTTTCGAACCGGGGGTCCCTGGTTCGAATCCCGGTGAAGACTGGGATTTTCAACTTTGGAATCTTTTGGCGCCTCTGAGTCCACTCAGCACTAATGGGTACTTGACATTAGTTGGGGAAAAGTAAAGGCGGTTGGTCGTTGTGCTGGCTACATGACACCCTCGTTAACCGTAGGCCACAAAAACAGATGAACTTTACATGATCTGCCCTATAGACTACAAGGTCTGAAAGGGTAACTAGTTAGTCCTGGTTCACATCTAACTTTACATTCACTTTCACCTATCCTTTGATCTGCGGGATCGTTGGGGCACTACACAAGATGTTTACCTTCTTTCTCCATTCTTATCTCTCATTTGTCTTTGATATAATTTCATTCGGATGTTCTTTCTGAAAATATTGAAGCCTGCCTGGGTGGACCACTTCGGGGGCCGATTTTGAGTTTGTGTTTGTAACCTTGTTTATTTATCAAATCACAAATGGAACTGTTGTCAAACATTCGAGATTGTAGACACTTAAATGTCGCAAGGAGAAGAGAGTAGCTCAGCCATTGTGTACACTTTCACTAGTTCCATCCAAAAAATAAAGGTCAACCAAAAAATGACCAAGATGACAAAAATACAGACACTGACTTGACAAAGTCTCGTCATTCTCTCATATCGCACTCTAAAAAGGTCAAGCCTACTGACGAACCAAACGGTTTAGACTTTTTAAGGCACAAAACCGATAATGTATTGCAAATCAATGGTTACATTTTGAGTCATTAAAAGTCATCTGATTGGTTCAAAATAATTGATGCAACTCAATGTAACTGTTCTGTGTAAGACCTAGACCCACCATAAAAGTAAATGTAGATTTTCGTACATAGCGTCTAGCGTAGCCTGGACCCTACCTGAACAGGCGGGAACTCTGCAGTCGTTACCTACAGGTCTAGACAGTGCATGGTACTAAAATGAGAGTCTGCAGTGCGGGAGGGAGGGGGCGGAGGTGGGTAATAATCTAAATTGATTCTACAGGGAATGTTGATGTCATTATACTTCAAGAATGTACTCCCGGGACTCAGCTCGTAAAGCATTTTAATTGTACCCCCCCCCCTCCACCTGACCTCATTTTATTTTTCATTCATCTGACACTGAGAGCGAGAAGGTCGCTCACGTGAAATCTGTGTGTGCGTGTTCTGGATGGTGGTTGTATGTGTGTGTGTGCGCGTGTGTTTGTGTGTTTGTGTGTACGCCTAAGGGACGGAGCGGAAGAGCTTTAAATCTTTTAAAAATGGTGAGGGTATCAGTGTGGCGGACGGCCTGACTGTCTCCTTCTAGATCTGAGATTATTACTTGTTAAAATGTTTTAGCGGATATGGTTATAGACTTTTTAATGCCAACAAATCTCACCCCCTCTCACCCTCTCTCCCCACCTTTCTGGATACATCCATTAAAGAGATTTTTTTTTTAAATCAGAAACTATTTGACTGGAAAGATCTAATAAATAGCAATAAAGACAGACAACTCTATCATCATTGTTGCTTCGTCTGTATGCAGGTTTGTTGTGTCCTGTTCGTCAAGGAAAACAACTACGTCCTACTCGTATCAATGTCTTAATCTAATCTTAATCATGTCAATTAGAGACTCTACTACGATACTAATGTTCTGACGGATTAAGCTACCCTTTCTATGCTGTAATATCATTTCTTTTTTCTGGTATATGGAATGGTTGTTTGTTTGTTTTATTTTATTGTCTTAACCATAAGGCTTATCTTCGAGTCCGAAGATTACTGATTCGTGCAGTATTTCACGGAGCTAGGCAGACATTATTTTGCCACATTCAGCGCAGACATTTAAATAAGGTTTAAATGATTTTAACTGGCAGAGAATGAAAAATTGGAACATTTGATAATGCGGGGCATAGAAGTGGATGGGTATTGAAAACAAGGTGGCTGAGTGGTTAAGCACTTGGTTTCCGAACCTGTTTTCCTGGGTTCAAATCTACGTGACGACTGGGTTTTTTAATTTTGATTTTTTTTTAGTCCACCCAGCTCTAATGGGTACCTGACTTAAAATGGGGCAAGTAAAGGCAGTTGGTCATTGTGCTGGCCAAATGAGACGGACGGCATTAAATAATTTGAGGCCCTAAGCTCATTGAATTGGGTGGCCCGAAAATGAAATAAAGGATTAAAAAGAAACAGCGAAAAATGAAATTGCGCAAATAATTAAAAACCTGACTGTCTAAAATTAAATCGACAAAAAGAACTGAAATATATTCTTCTCTGTAGTAGACACAGAGGTAGAAAGTAAAAGGATATAGTCATTAGAGTTCTCTACTTTGTTTGAGATCTGATCCAAAGTTCGCATTTTTTTTTAGTCCTATGCTTAAATCCTACCAATTCAATTTAATCAAATATTTAAGGCCTTTTGTACCTTACTACTTGCGGCATTTTGTAAACCTCAAAACTAAACTGGTCCCTAAGCAACTTCTAACTAAGGAGGCCAATCCTAGATTTACATCTACAGTTTCAGGTTAAGCCTTTATTTTAAAATTATAGAAGACATTCCTTAGTCTTCGGCGTTCCTTCTATGTTTCGTTTCAGCCCATGCTACTGAACATGCAACATAATCCTCTTACTACTCCAGTTCATCTTTGTTTTGAATTTGCATTCATTTCTGCCTAAGTTGTATTGTGATATTTAAAAAAAAAGCTTTTAACATTTGGAAAGCTTGTCGGATATCAAGTCCGAGGTATTCTAGTCGCTTCGTGAGCAGCCCTGGTGAAATGGACAATGTCACGCGCGAGCCCGCCAGAATGAAGGTGACATGTAGCAGACTGAGAACTCCTTGATTGAAACATATCGTCTGCCACGGGAAGTAGATGTTAGTTATCTTTCCTTTCTTTTATGTTTCCCCCTATTTCTCCTTGTGTCCAATGTGGTATTAGCCAGGACTTCGCCAAAGTCAACTTTATCCTGGCCACATTTATCATTCGATAACAACACAGGTAACTAAATATTTAAATAGGGCTTGTCTCTTCCCCCCCCCCCCCTTTTTTTTCCAAAAAAAAATCTTGAAGAAACCTAAACGTTAATCATACACCTACAACCTACTCAATCAAACACCTACAACCTACTCAATCAAACACCTAAAACCTGCTCTGAAACTTAACGTAAAAGACAGAAGATCCCTTGGAGAGAATTTAACCAGACCCAAGAAAGACTATAGTTTTAAAGTAGACGCGGCCGTGTACATGAGGTTAGGGGCCTTTACTCATTTGTCTCCCCAAGAGACTCAACATTGGGGCTGTATGTTCAATGACATAGATTTTATATGTCAAATAGCTCATATAGTTCAGATCTAAAGCTATTCAAGCTTGGAACTAGGTCATTTAGATTATCTATTTGTGCTCTTACGCATGAAACCGCAGGAGTTCCCGCAATTATCTTGTGCATCAGAAGAATCCAGCCCCTAAATTGTGATGCGATGCTATTGGACCCCTAGAAGATACCGCTCACAGTGTAGAATGAAGCTTCGAGGCTCGTTTTTTTCTAAATCGACAAATGTTTACTGTGATGATACCTGTTTAATTACGTATTAGAAGTCTGTAAGACCTCGAATCAAACATTAGATTTTATTCCATTAATCCATTTTATATTAAAAATACTTTAATGCATGACTAGCAACTAATTCATTAATTGTGAGAAAAAAACAACAACAGATATACTATTTAATTAATTAATAAATTAAAAAAAGTCAACTTCTTCACTCAATGGTATTGGAGATTTTCACGCTAGACTAGACAATGTCAAGGACGCTAAATTCACTTCAATGTTGCCAACTACTAAATAACAAATAGAATCGAGCTACAAAAAACCGACAACATAAAATGGAATTCTCTATTTTCAAAGGTGTAGACCAACCGTGTATCTAACTTTAGAAAACACCAAAATGGTTTGACAACACTTCCTTTACTATGTACACCTGTACACTAAAAAGCTAGCTATTTATAGGTTTTTTCCCACGTAGATGAAAATCCATTATACATTTTAATTCTTTTTTTTAAAGTTTCTAGCATTAAACAAGAGTAGAGACACCTATTTTAGTTTCATCTTTAGGGAAGATAAGTTGTCTCAGTGGCAACTAAATTAAGACATGGAGCAGTTGCCGGTCTCTAGACTTTCGTCGTACGGGTGCTGGGACAGTTCGTGTAAACGAATCCCTCCACTTTCCCGGTCAGCAGGATATCAAGAGACAGGATGGTCCATTCTTTCACGCTGTCCAGCCAGCCATTCATTGGAGGCCTGAACTCTTCTGTCAGCTTCAGCATTCAATGTCCAGTTCTAGCGACTGTGCTAAGACAACTAGCGAAGAATACAGTTTTCATTTTACTTGGAAGCTGATCTTAGAGATTTCCCCCAGTTTGCTAATGACTACGGTTTTTATCTCTTATATTGATCCTCCTTCTCTTGTTATGTTTGACCTTAAGTATTTAAATGAGTCAACTTCTTCTGTTTGACCATTCAACTGTATGCAGCATATCGTACTATCCCCACCACAAAATAGTATTTCGTTTTTTTCTGCAATGATTTCCATGCCAACTGTTCTAGCTGCAGCATCCAGTTTTAAACTCAGATCCTGTATCTGGATTCTACTTATTTAATATTATCAAGATTGATATATAAAGTATTTATTAGTAGTATTTGCTAGGTGCATTCATTATATGCAATACATAGTTATAATCCATTCATTTTACAATAGATTGATGGATTAATCTGTTCTGTGGTATTGTACGTCTCGAGAGACGATCTTTTCCCTTTGCAACTTGTTTTGTGACTAATGAAGCTAATCCTTGATGCACAGCTGCGATCCCAGGTTAGGCAGTTGTAATCACACCAGGCGCCATTGCACTTTCACCCTTCTTTCTACTACTGTTGTGTATGGCATCTGCAATCCGGGACCTTTCCTTTATGCTCTCTCTCCATTTGCCACTTTTTCCCAGCTGCTAGTGTCGATTGTGAAGAGCTTCATATCGCGTTTTCATGACAGATCAATAGATAGACGTAATATAAATATACTGTTTCTATATTGGATATTCTACTTTCTCAGATCAGAGATATGGTACAATAGATGTTATAAGAGTTAGAAAGTACGATAATTATATTCACTATTATATATACTGTTATAACCCTAGTTGCGGACTGAAAGGGTTAATGTGTGTATGGCCTACCGACACAAATGATTCAGACAAATCACACAGGTCAAGGGCTGTAGAACAAGGGACATTACTGCTATTGCACGTAATATGATCAATGTTATGGTCATGTGACCAAAAAGCCTTTACAGACGAGAGACAGTGTGTTAGAAAGGAGTGTAGAGTCCAGGACGCAAGGCAGTAAGGACAGTGTGCTACAAAGTGAGTCCTTGTAAAGGTAGCTGTACGAGTCTAGAAGTAGACAGAGAAAGACTTGTAGTTTTTAGTAGGCAGTTCTATTGTGTTAAAGCATTTGAATTTGAGATCTGATCCAAAGTTCGCATTTATATATATATATATATATTTATATATTTATATTTATATATGCACTTATTTAATTATTCATTTATCAGAAATCAATAACACTGAAAAAGAAAGAAAATATGTATTTATAAACGTGACTATATAATCATGAAATCCTAGAAATAATTTAGCTCTAACAGTGAAGGTGGATAGAAATGCTTAAACTACGAAGATGTCAGTTTTGATGTAGTGCAGGGAAAGCCACCCCCTACATGGTACCAACTTGGCAGGGGGGCATTTTTCTGGAAAAAAAAACCATTACGGCCGAAGACAATGTTGACGGGAAAATCTCATCTCTATCAGTAATATTCCATGGAAAATTCTGGCTATTCTACTATTGATGGTTTGAACACGTAGCAAGACAGGTATAGGGAACCGCATTTAACCAGATGGTGATTAATGTTCAATGGAATTTTCCAAATGTTAATAGTTTGGAGAAAAGGCTGATTGACTTAGAAAGTCCTCATGCTTCTTGCTATTTGATGACTCGCAAGACTTCTAGGAGTTTTTAGATCGATCCTGTCTCTCCAAACTTCCGGTAAGAGATCTTGCTCTGTTTTTATTATGGAAATTGTCTGCGAATTTACATACTACTCGTTATTGAGTTATAGCAGTGTTTCCCAAACTGTATCTTACCTTATCTTATATAATACAGACGTTACTTCAAAAAAGAAGATAATTACGTCCTACTCGTCATGCATCTAGTCATGCATATTAACCAATGGCTGCCTGGTCGTGCGGTTTGCGCGCTGGACTGTCGTTCGGATTTATCGACGGTCGAGGGTTCAAACCCTGCCCGCTCCCATCCCCCGTCGTCCTGCGGGAGGTTTGGACTAGGAAGTAAACTATCTTCAACTCTGAAGGAACATCCGAAACATGTAAAACATTTTACAAAACAAACATGACTTAAATTCTGCCAAGTCACTGGTTTTCCTGGCTGGCTCAGGCAACTCATCCCTTACTCTAATAGCACTAGGGAACATTAGTGTTCCGCAGAGCCTGAATAGGTGTTCCCTGAACTACTGGAATAATTAAGTAGTAGGCCACTGCGTGAATTGACCTCTCTATAAAAAAAATTAGCAAAGTTTCCCGCAAAATAATCAGAATGTGCGAATAGTGGAAACACTGTATTATAGTAACAGTAATTGGCGTAGTCTAACTGGAGTAGCTCTTTGAACCTTCAACACTCCGGACGATTAGCAATCTTGGGCAAGGTGTCAGAGTAAAGTGCTCGGCTTCATAGCCGAGGGGTCTCGTGTAGGAGCCCCGGTGATGGCTCGGATTTTGATTTTTAGGACGCACCTGTTTCCACCCAATGGTTCCTGGCATTTGTTGGATAAATTAAAATCTGCTGATTATTGTGCTATCACATGATACCCTTGTTAACTGTCGACCATAGAAACGAATGACGTTTGCATCATCTGTTCCATACATTACAAGGCCTGAAATAAAAATTGACTTTATGTCGAAATAAAACAATTTTTTTCAACCCAAGTAAAAAAGTTCATGAAAAGGACTGAGCTATGTGTTTAGAACTCCATCATGATCTCTAAGGTATTCGTGTAATGAGAAATAAAGGAACACTGAAAAGTAACCTAAAACAAGGCTTTATTAAACTAGAACGACACATGGACTGACGAAAAAGACTTGGACAGTAGCACACTAAATCAATGTTGTGAACACATTCTCACGACGTTACACAAACATAAACAAATAGTAACTATTTCACCACGATTCAATATGAAACTAAATAATTAATCAACAAAAATTTAATTGACTAGTTGAGTATTTTTTGTCTACTGATTCATGTTTTGTTATGTAAAATAAATAATTGTTTAAAGTATCAACTTGATCGGAGAATGCGTGCCGGAGAAATACAATTTACACTTGTTTAAGGGGACAAAACCTAACATATTTAGCCATATTTGTGAATACTGAAGTATTAGTTTCCCTTGTTGGTATCAAACAAAATAATTAATTACCACTAATTAATTGTTTAATCGGTTACTTTTGTTTTCATGTCTTGTCATGTCAATGAATAATTGTGCGAAGTTTCAGCTTGATCCGAGAATCTTAGTGGGAGAAATAACGTAAACACTCTTTTTACCAGACAGACAGACAGACAGAGTGAGTTGCTATAAGCTTTGTAAAAACGTAAACCCTTATAAATAACTATCCTGTGGAGAGGTCTGAGTAACTACAGTGAGATTTGTGGATTTTCTGTTTCTTTGGTTTTATCAGTTTCCGCTTTGACCATAGCTGTGATTTTTATAGAGCTCTGAGGTCAAACCTGAATGTGTTCTAACCTGATGTTCTGATAGAAACCAATCAAGTCTACTTGAAACGTCACATACCCCACAGCTACACCTGAGTTTGTCGAATCACCCGTGACACCAGCAGCTGTTTTTTCGACACATTAATTAGCAGAATAGCTGCTAGAACTAACATGTTTTAGCACTAATAGGTAAAGATAACACAGCACCACGTGACCAGACTATCAAAATGTTGTTAATGTATTATCCCCCCCCCCCCCCAATTAAAATATAATATTTAGAAAGTTTGTTTTCTTTAAATCTCACTATTGCTCTTGGTTTATTCAAGATTTTGTTTACATAACCATCAAAACTAAACTCACTTTTTACATAGCGTTTATCAAGTCTGTCTGTCAATCTGTCTGTCTGTCTATCTGTTTGTCTGGTAAAAGGTTTGAACACGTTTTTTTCCCATGTCACACTCTCGGGTCAAGTTGAAACCTTGCGCTATTGTTCATGGTACATGGCAAGCAATGAGTTAACAAGGCGACTTGAGTTCGAAATTATATTCGATCTGTGTTTGCTAAGCACCGAAAGGTAGCAATGAAATCTTCCTTCTGAAAACCTCTACCTCCAACTCATCCTCAAAAGAGATTTGACCAAAGAGCATTGACCATGCCATGCCATGAAAGACTACAAAGCACAAAATAAAATAAAACAAAATAAAAGCGAAAGATGTTCCGGTGATTTCGAAAGAATTTCACGTAAGAAGAAAGAAAATCTAAAACAAAGTGTTTCACGTTGAAAAACTGTCCTATATTTTATTGGCCAGATTTTTGTTTCTTTATACGCTTAGGGCTTCCATCAGAAATAAAAAGCATTACGTCCTATGCGGCTAGTACTGATCACGTGAAGGGAAACGGCAGCTTGAAGGGTTTCACCACGTGACTTAAGACGTGATAAATTTTCTTTCTAAACGAACGTCCAAAAGAAGCCAACAAGGAATAGAACTAACGTGGATTTCCAATCAAATATGCTTTGGAATTATGTAAAAAATAAATATTAAAAAATAATTGTTTTAATAAGTAGATTCATACGGTTTCATTTTTTAATGTTAAAATCATAATTTAAAAAAAATGAGAAGTTCTACTTTCAGACTTTGTGGTCTATAGGGCAGATGATGTAAAGGTCATTTGTTTCTGTGGGCCTACGATTAACGAGGGTGTCATATGGCGAGTATAACCACCAACCGCCTTCACGTTTCCTTAACTAATTAGAGCTGGGTGGACTCAGAGGGACCCAACTATCCCGAAATTAAAACTCCCAGTCATCACCTGGATTCGAACCCGGGATCCCCGGAAACCAAGCGCTTTACCGCTCAGCCACGGCGCCTCACTGTCTTTCAAAGTTTCGAATTCTATTCTCTCTAGGTAGTTTGATCTGTTACACGCTGTACTCTCTAATAAGCTCATTTTAAACAGACACACACACACACTCCCACACAGCTGTAGACTTCCTACCCCACACACTTTGCCAACTGTTTCAACACACTGGCTCTAGCTAGCACTAGCAGTGACAAGAGTGAAGAGTCTCCCACTGTTCAAGCTGAAATCAATTGTTGCTCCAGTGCACTACGTCCAACGCTGGCTTAATTGCCTGCAACGAATGGTGAGGTCTTTTGGTCCTGCTAGTAAAACTAACGGAGCGAACATTTGGAACTACGCCCACGTGTTGTTGTTTTTTTCAATTTCGTAGACACGCCTATTTGCCCTCATTATAGTTTGACATTGGAAATATATAGGTTAGTGTAATGATTAAAAACAAAAAAGTGTGTCTTAAAAGGAAGAGCTCATCTGGTCTGGTCTGGTCTGGTCTGGTCTGGTCCCTGGTCTGGTCTGGTCTGGTCCCTGGTCTGGTCTGGTCCCGTCTGGTCTGGTCTGGTCCCTGGTCTGGTCCCTGGTGGTCTGGTCTGGTCCCGTCTGGTCTGGTCCGGTCTGGTCTGGTCCCTGGTCTGGTCCCTGGTCGGTCTGGTCCCTGGTCTGGTCTGGTCTGGTCCGGTCTGGTCTGGTCTGGTCCTTGGTCTGGTCTGGTCCCTGGTCTGGTCTGGTCTGGTCCCTGGTCTGGTCTGGTCTGGTCTGGTCCTTGGTCTGGTCTGGTCCCTGGTCTGGTCTGGTCCCTGGTCTGGTCTGGTCTGGTCCCTGGTCTGGTCTGGTCTGGTCCCTGGTCTGGTCCCTGGTCTGGTCCCTGGTCTGGTCCCTGGTCTGGTCTGGTCCCTGGTCTGGTCCCTGGTCTGGTCTGGTCCCTGGTCTGGTCCCTGGTCTGGTCCCTGGTCTGGTCTGGTCTGGTCCCTGGTCTGGTCTGGTCTGGTCCCTGGTCTGGTCTGGTCTGGTCCCTGGTCTGGTTCCTGGTCTGGTCTGGTCCCTGGTCTGGTCTGGTCCCTGGTCTGGTCTGGTCTGGTCTGGTCCCTGGTCTGGTCTGGTCTGGTCCCTGGTCTGGTCTGGTCTGGTCCCTGGTCTGGTCCCTGGTCTGGTCCCTGGTCTGGTCTGGTCCCTGGTCCGGTCTGGTCTGGTCGGGTCCCTGGTCTGGTCTGGTCTGGTCTGGTCCCTGGTCTGGTTCCTGGTCTGGTCTGGTCCCTGGTCTGGTCTGGTCTGGTCCCTGGTCTGGTTTGGTCTGGTCATCACTTTATGCCATTGTTGTTGTTTTTTATTTATCAAATTTGATTAGCTTATTGTTGAGGATGGTGATGGCCTAAATACCAATCTAATGCTTTCAGCTATTGGCTCAGTAGGTGTCGGGCTTGAACCCTAACTCAATAAGTAGATGTAGAAATGTCTCTGCATGACTGGCCGAGACATGTGGCTGGGGCCAGCGTTCTACATGCGATGAAGCGTGACGAGTGGATGGACTTTTGACTGTTTTCGAGAAAGTACTGTTGTAAACACTCAGCGTGCGAATAGCCCGAGAATATTCTCTAGATTACTGACAATAGGCTGTTACTGTTGCTAGAAGCTTCTGTTGTGAACCTATATAAGGAAACAGTACAAACTATCTCTTTGAAATATCATTGTACATCATTTTATTGTTATTACATAGAATATTCCACAGCGCATCATGGATTCATCTGGTCAAGTCACATCTATCTATCTATCTATCTATCTATCTATCTATCTATCTATCTATCTATCTATCTATCTATCTATCTATCTATCTATCTATCTATCTATCTATCTATCTATCTATCTATCTATCTATCTATCTATCTATCTATCTATCTATCTATCTATCTATCTATCTATCTATCTATCTATCTATCTATCTATCTATCTATCTATCTATCTATCTATCTATCTATCTATATCTATATAAATATATATATATATATATATATATATATATATATATATACATCTATATATCTATACATCTATATATCTATCTATCTATCTATCTATCTATCTATCTATATATATATATATATATATATATATATGTCTGTCTTTTTTTCCTTCTGTCATTCTGTCTGTCGGATGATCCGACGGACGGACGGACGGGCAGAAAGACAAAAAAAGAAAAAGGATCGTAACACTATTTAATCCTTAACTACGGAGGACAAATACTGTAGTTTGTGTAGAGATGTTAGTCGTTTCAAGAGCCACACAGCATCCTGTCAGCGGTTTTAAGAAACAAGTAAATGATGCTCTTCTTTAAACTATAATAACCTATCATTACGGTGTCGGTAATATTTGTATTTTCTTGCTTAACAAATATTCTAACAATTTAGCCAAAAGGATGGCTCGCAAATTTAAAAAAAAAAAAATTATCCATGAAATAACTAAAAAAAAAAAAAAAACTTCAGACAAGCAGAAGTGTTTATATCTTGGCGGGAAATGCTTCCAGGCGTTCAGGTTTCTTATCACTGAAACTAGAAATTGCATTCTTTTGACATGAAGATTTTTTTTGGAGTTTTTTATCGTCGAGTAGCTTCCCTTCGCTAATGGTTTCACTATATTTACTCATGTAGTTTCGTTTCCTCCCCCCCCCCCCTTTTTAATCCTTATCCATATGTTCATGAAATACTGCCGGTAAGATTAAATCGCAAATATTTTTTTTTACAAGGTCACTCTGTCTGTCTGTCTGTCTGGGGGAAATCTTGCGAACGTTATTTCGAATCAAGTTAAGACTTTGCAATATTATTTATTGCCGATGAAAGCACGTCATTAATTAAATAGTTAACCAATTAGTTTCGTCTTTGTTGCGATATAGCTCGTTCGTAAAAAGTATGAACTTATAGGCTTCTTTAGCTGACCCTTTATGAGTTTTCGGTCATAATATGTGTGTTTAGTCTGAACTAAAAATAAGTATACATAATTTGACAGTGATTTTGTACTTAGTAAAGAATGAATAAAATGCAAAGACGAATTATTTTGTAATACAAAATCTTAATTTTTACTTATTATCCTTATCACAACGCGCAATCCGTTTCGCATAGGGCCCCGCAATCTGTAGGACCGGCTCTGATTATAGTGCGTAACTAAATAACTAAACTTAAGTGTCTAACAATATAGCGAGTTGAGAGAGATATGAACATTCCGACAGAGAGTGTCAGGTCTATCTTTAGAGACGAACAGAGAGAGAAAGACGGATAGAAAGAGACGAGTGACCTCTCTGTTGGTTCTCATTCTTTTGTTTTACAAAAAAAAGGCTATTTAGTCCTAGATTTGTCTTTTTGCAATTACACAACACACACTGAACCATAATCTTCAAATACAAAAACAGAATTTAATAAAATACTCTGAAAGACACAAAGATAAAGGCACATTCCTCGTAACATATGCTAGGACAAATTTGTACAAATACTCCTTCTTCCCTAGTGCTATTAGAGCATGGAATGGGTTGCCTGAGCTAGCCAGGAAAACCAGTGACTTGGCTGAATTTAAGTCATTGGTTAATATGCATGACTAAATGCATGACGCGTAGGACGTAATCATCTTCTTTTTTGAAATAACGTCTGTATTATATAAGATAAGATAAGATAAGAAACCTAGGAAGTAATATTTCAGACAACAAATGGACATTCTCCAATAACATAAGGATTGAAGCTAATGACGATTGCAAGAATACTACTCACACTCCCCCCCCCCCCCCTTGGCGCTTATCTGACGCACGGCAGACGCCCCCGATACGGTTAATGACGTGGCCCTGACTACCTTAGCTCTGGGTGAAGTGTGTCTTATGTCTTGTTGTTATTGTTTTTTTGGCGCTGCAGACGGTGCGGTGTCTAATGAGTTCTCGTCCTTCCGTCCTATCACTGACGTCAACGTGTGTGAGTGTGTGTGAAAGGGTGTGTGTGTGTGTGGAGATCATTGAATTCAGTGAAAGTGTGAGCAGGGTTGGTGGTTGGCGAAAAGAAAGACAAGGTGAAGGAGGGTATGGTAGATCTGTGCCGAAAGCGAACACACCTTGATAGGTAAAACTGAAGCTCTTATGTCTCGCCGCTAGTGCGGTGGTGAACTCACAGGAGGTCAGAAGCAAGGATAAGGGTCTACTTGTTGCATTCAAGTGACGAAAGTAAAAAAAAACAAAAGGTTTGAGATCTAGATCTAATTTGTGCTTCCTTTCATTTTAGAGTTTTGTTGCTGACTTAAAAATAACGTTAGCAAATAAAGAGTAGATGTAAATATTCATATAGACTTTTACCATACTAATACATAACAATGTTATAATTTACAGATTATGAATTTCAATTTATTAGGATATGCTTGTCTAGTGTCAAATAATTGTTATTTTTAAGATGGAGATACATTCAAGAATATGATAACTTATCTTTATGATTCTAAAAGACCCCTGTTACTAAAACACAGTCACAGAGAAATAGTCGTAAAGGAAAAACTCTCCAGATACCGACACTAGCAGACATGATTGCCACCTTGATGAGGAGGAAGTAGTGTTCTAAATCTCAAAGAAGAAAATAAAAAATTGGCATATGAAAGGGGAAAAAAAGGAACATTAGAGATGTTTGTATGCCTATGTATGTGTGTGTCTATATATATCTATATCTATCTATCTATTCTCTCTCTCTCTCTCTCTCTCTCTCTCTCTCTATATATATATATATATATATATATATATATATATATATATAACATCAGTCAAAGCAAGACTAAGGTACTTGTCCAAAACACAAACACTGCACCTCAAGTAAGCATTAATGGCCAACCACTAGAAATTGTTGATCACTTTTGTTACCTTGGCTCCATCATATCCAACAACACTCTACTGGATAAAGACATAAACAACAGGATAGCCAAGGCAATGGCCACCATGTCACGGTTGCAGAATAGAGTCTGGGACAACATATTGCTGACTAGCAGTACTAAAGCGCTAGTCTACCGGACCTGTGTGTTGAGCACCTAGGTGTACGGAAGTGAAACATGGTCAACCTACTCATGGCAGGAAAAAAAGCTGAATGTCTTCCACCTCCGATGACTAAGGCGGATCTTTAAAATTAGGTGGCAAGATAAGATAACCAATTAGGAGGTGCTACATAGAGCAGGGTGCCAGGACATTCGCTCTGCTATCAGCAGCAGACGCCTTGGCTGGCTTGGCCACGATCGTAGAATGCCAGTAGGTCGACTTCCACAAGACATTCTGTATGGTGATCTAATAGAAGGCAGGAGAGCCACTGGTCGCCCACTTTTACGATATACGGATGTATGCAAACGCGACATGAGGCTCTTCAAAATCGACACTAGCAGCTGGGAAGAGGTGGCACTGGATAGATCCACATGGAGAGAGAGCATAAAGGAAGGATCACAGATTGCAGATGTCATACACAACAGAAGCAGAAAGAAGGGTGAAAAATGCAACGGCGCCTGGTGATTATATATGCCCAACCTGCGATCGCAGCTGTGTATCAAGGATTGGCCTCTTTAGTCACACAAGAAGTTGCAAAGGGAAAAGATCGTCTCTCGAGACATAAAATGCCACAGATATATATAATATAATATACATATATATGTATGTGTGTGTGTTAAATCAAACAACTATACGCTAAAAAAGATACTACAAATAACTGGTTTAATGTATCAAAAGGCAACAAACAAGTACAAGGGAAACCAAAACTAAGCCATGGAGACAAAGTAAACAAAATGTGACTAAGAGTGTTAGTACACCGTTCTATTCAGTTATCTATTGTTGACATTTTCACTGCTATACATTCTTAGTACTTTACATTTGAAAAAAAAATATATTTTGTGCTCTTATATAAAACTAATTGGTTTATTCCCTGTATGCTTTTTAAATTCTAACAGACCACAAAAAGTTCCTGATAATACAGGGGCGTAGCTAGGAATTTTATATCGTTTGGGGGCCCGGGGGGTTTGGTCTCTTTGAGGGCCCCTGCATTTTGCGTAGTATTTAATTTTTTTATGTAAAAAACACTCATTGGGAGGCCATTCTCAAGTGGGGGCCCAGGGGGATATTCAAATTCTCCCCTTTCTCCCCCCACCCTAGCTACGCCATTGTGATGATATAGGATGTAGGTTCTTTGTCTTGGGTTCTTGAAATGAAAAATTGTAACAAAAATATAAAGCTAGTGAGGAGAATTGAATTAACTCCAAATTTTTTGGAAAGTAATTCTGTTTGGAAAAGTTGATTTAAATTAAATTATGGCTTTTATATTTTAGTTGAGTTGAGGCAAATTTTTTTATAAAATGACATTATACTCATCCTCTGAAACGTATGCTGTAGTCTACGCCACGGTCGTACTGGAAATGTTGGAATATATTTGTTTAAAATTATTTTTCTTCATAAGAATTTGTTTTATATAATTTCTTTTTGTATTATTATTAATATAAAATAATGCTGGGCTTTAAAAAGACATTGATTATGCAAAAATACCAAAGCTCAAGCATTTCGTTTCGTGTTAGATGTAAGTAAGCCCAAGTGGAATATATTAAAGTAGAGATCCAATGCTGCATATAGAATAGAAAACATAGGACAACCAAATAACCCATAAACTATCAACAAAGTTTGACAAAGTTTGTGGGGCAATAAAACTTGCTAAGTTTGTTTTCTTTGCTTTGAACAGTGTTAGATTTTTGAACAACTGAATATAAAAATGAAACGAATAAAATGTAGAAAATTCTTTTGTCTAAAACAAAAATGCTTATATACGGGAAAGAGCTCCGCAAGTACATCTGTATCTGTTGTTTTCTTTATTCGATATCAAACAAAATAGTTCATTATCTTATATAATACAGACGTTACTTCAAAAAAGAAGATGATTACATCCTACGCGTCATGCATTCAGTCATGCATATTAACCAATGACTTAAATTCTGCCAAGTCACTGGTTTTCCTGGCTAGCTTAGGCAACCCATTCCATGCTCTAATAGCACTACGGAAGAAAGAGTATTTGTACAAATTTGTCCTAGCATATGAGCTGAGATTTTTATTTTTATTTTTGTGTCTTTCTGAGTATTTTATTAAATTTTGTTTTTGTATTTGAAGATTATGGTTCAGTGTTTTATGTATAATTTCTACTTTACTGTTTTGTCTTCTCTCCTGATGGCTTTCTAAATTTAGTGATTTGACTAAAGGTGTTACTCTAGTCAAATGTGAATATTCGTTTGTTATGAAACTCACTGCTCTATTTTGTGTCTGTTCCAGTTTCTTAATGTTTTCTTGGGTTGGGGGGGGGGGGGTTAATTACCAATAATCAATTACATAATTGGCTAATTTTTTAATTGATTCATATATTGTCTACCCTGATAAATAACTGCTAAAGTTAATGCACAATAAAATAAACTAAAAAGATATCTAAATAAGTAAATAAATAAATATATATATATATATATATATATATATATATATGTATATATATGTATGTATGTTTGTATGTATGTATGTGTGTGTATATATATGTGTGTGTGTGTGTGTGTATTTTTGCCTTGAATTAAAACCTTTAGAAAAGAATGGTACTCTTTTTTGTTAAATTATATCAACTTATTATATAACGGAAAATCTTACTTATACCGGCAAAGTTTAAAATCTCATTAAATAACATACATTCATAATTTCAAATTTAGATCTAGTGACCAAAGAATAGAAACGAAATCGTTGGAATTTTAAGAAAAATTTGACCAGTGTAACTATTTTATAGTGTAAAATACATGCTTGCCTAACCATACCGATGTGCTATTTTCTTGTCTGACCACTAAAAATACAAACTAACACTATTGTATAACCGTTAAACTCGCAAGGGAAAAAAACAGGGTGATCTTGTCATTGTGGACTGCACTCAGTAGACCATATAGGCCTACACGTGTACGTCTATCTGGTCAGGTTGTTAAAATCAGTCGGACACCCCGTCTATATACTTTCTGGGCAGGGAGGGTGTGTAACTATTTTAGTGAAAAGATATATCTATGAATATGCTTGACTAGCCATATTAGTGTGTTATTTTCTTGTCTGACCACTCCACACTAAGCAAACACTATTGCATAACGGGTAATGAAAAAAATGCTGGGTAGTTTTGGTAGTATCATCGACTACACACGTACAGTACACTAGGCCTACATGTGTATGTCTAGCTGACCAGATTGTTAAAATCAGTTGGACACAGTCTATTTACTTTATGGTCAGAGAGGGTGTGGATTGAGTGTTGTTTTTTTCTAGAGTTGGCTACCCTAATGCTTTTAGATCTATATAGGCCTAGCTGTCGATTTAGACCTAGATCTCAATAATAAATCTTAAGACTATAAAAAGGGTGTACTTGATGTTCCTGCAGTTAAAAAATATTGTTTGCCGCAAATCAATTGATCAAAACCACTAAATATTGACCTAACTCAGTAATCAGGTTCCCACAATAAACAGAAATTAAACACCTCCACGTGGCTCACAAATAAATTCGAAACAACCCCATTCATAATATTGCAGTGGAGCTTTTGGCAAAAAATCGTTTAACATTTGATAATGCTACTTTCAGTTGCAAATATTGACTCCCATAACTTCTACCAGCATCTTACTTTACCCTCATCAAACGCAGACTCTGACTGAGCTAGTTGTTAACTGCATCGTTTTTTTTTTTTGATAATCAAAGTTATTGATATCATGTGACCAGAAAACAGGGATGTGCATTTCAACCCTGACCACATGTTGAAAAGTTGTACAAATTTTAATTAAACTTTTTAGTTAGTAACTAAAAAAAAATAATTAAACTACGATTTTTAATAAACTTTTTTTTCTAATTAAACAATGGCTCAATTAAATTTTTTTTAGTTAAACTAAAAGTTTTTAACTTTTTAGTTAACTTTTGCCCATCATTAACCCTACTGACTTGTAACATAAATTTACGCTTACCAGGACCACGTAATCGGAGGCACTGGACACATTACTAATTGATCCAGTATCCAAACCGAGGTGTCCCGGATTCCAATCCTGGTGAAGACTGGGATCCTTAATTTCGGGATCCCCAGCCGTAATAGGCATCTTATATGACACCCTCGTTAGCCTTGGGCCACAGATACGACATTTACATAATTTGCCTCATAGATCGCAAGGTCTGAAACCTAGCCCCATAGGATCACATAATCTCTAGCAGAACACATTTCAATTCCTCCATCTTGAAATTTGTTTTATTTTTAGATCATGAAAAGGCCGGTTTTACGATAGTGCAAGACTGCGAGGCTGCCTCCGGCCTCACCATTGCACATTTCAGAAATTTAAAATGTTTAACAGAATATGCATTACAATAGTAGAAAATAAAGGGGATAGGGTTAAACTTGAAATTAACTTTATTTCTGTCATCAGAAATAGGACAGATTCATTAATAACATTTATATTGAATCTATAAGAACACATAGGGGGCTGCACACAAACTCTGCCCAATGCCTTCACTTACTGCATTAAGGTTACTGCCCTTCAGCATCACCCTAGAACCCCAGACTCTGGGCTAACATTATTTAATGTGTACTTAACATTCTCCCTTTTAAAATGTATACTATCCTAGAAGAATTTTAAAAGATGGATTTACCTTTACCTTTACCTATCCCTTAGTCTGTTGGACCGTTGGGGCACCAGGCAAGATTTGTCGACCGTCTTTCTCCATTCCTCCCTTTTTTTTTGCCTTGTTCAGAACCTCTCTCAATGGCAGGCCTGTCCATTCTTTAATGTTGTCCTCCCATCGCTTTTTCTGTCTGCCTCTTCTTCTTTTCCCTGGCACTGTTCCCTGAAGAAAGGTCTTTGCGAGCCCCGTAGATCTCTTAATGTGGCCAAAGGTTTTAAGCTTTCGTTTTTTCACAATAGTAAGCAGGTCGTCATGAGCTCCGATCGCTACAGTAACCCTGTCTCTGATTTCTTGGTTTGTGATGCGGTCTTTGAATGTGATGCCTAGGATCCTTCTGTAGCATCTCAATTCCATTGCTAGGATCCTCCTCTCAAGCTCTGCATTCAACGTCCACGACTCACAAGCATATAAAAATGTGGCCATGACCAGAGAGCGCATCAGTCTAATTTTGGTGCCGAGGGCTAAGCCCTTATCTATCCATATTATTTTAAGTTTTGAAAGGGCTGCTGTGGACTGTGCTATTCGGGCCAATAATTCGGGTTTCGTTCCCTCATCTGAGACAATAGCTCCGAGGTATTTGAAGCTGTTAACACTAGTTAGCTTTTCCCCTCCAATACTGATGCCTCTTTTAAAGCCCTGATGGCTATTGGTCATAATTTGAGTTTTTTCGGCATTTATTTGCATGCCATATGCTGCGGAAGTCTTGTCAATGCGCATCACCAGGTCAGCTAGTTCTTCTTCTGTCCCTGCTAGGCCGTCAATGTCATCTGCGAAGCGCAAGTTAGTAATTCTTCTTCCTCCAATGCTAACAGTACCTTCATAGCCCTCGAGGGCATCTTCCATTATCCTTTCAAGGAAGATATTGAAGAGTGTTGGTGACAGTAGGCAGCCTTGTCTTACTCCAACTGTGGTTTTGAACCAGTCCCCAATATTATTGTTGAAGTACACCGCACTGGTGGCCTCCTTGTAGAGGTTCTGGATAACTTTGATTATGTTTTTATTAATGTTGTACTTTTACATTGTCGCCCAGAGTGCTCCGTGCCATACTCGATCGAAAGCTTTCTTGAAATCAATAAAGACATGGAAAAGATTCTCTTGGTGTTGGAGATATTTCTCACAGAGTATTCTGAGGTTTAGGATTTGCTCTGTTGTGCTGCGACCTTGTCTAAAACCTGCTTGTTCTTCTGATATGATGTTGTCTGCTATCGGTTTTAGCCGGTTTAATATGATTTTTAACAGTACTTTGCTGGGATGACTTATGAGGCTGATGGTGCGATAGTTTTGACAGAGTTGTAAGTTGCCTTTCTTTGGAAGGGTTATTATGAGTGATTGGGTCCAGGGTTTGGGCCAATCTCCTGATTGCCAGATCTTGTTGCAAATCATATAGAGTGCGTTTATCATAGTTTCTCCTCCCGCCTGAAGAAGTTCGCCAGGAATGTTGTCAACTCCGGCCGATTTTCCCTTTTTCAGGGCTTTTACTGCTGCTGCTACTTCCGAGCGAAGAATCGGATAGTCGTCAATGTTGGAAACTGTCGGGACATTTAGTATCTCTGGATCTCCTGAGATTTCAAAGTTATACAACTCTGAACAGTATTCCGTCCATCTTTTCAACACATCTTTGTCCTCGGTTAAGCATTTGTTGTTTTTGTCTTGGTTCTTCCATGCTTTGAAGTAGTGAGGTCCTTTACTAATTGGTACGCTTTTTTGCTGTTGTTTCTATTAAGTCCCTGTTAAATTTCTTGACACTTATTCTCTATCCACTTTTTCTTCGCTTCTTTCATTCCCTTTCTAATCCGTTTGTTGACGCTTTTGTATTCTTGGACATATTTTGGGTCGGACAGCTTTTTCCCTTTAAGCTCCCGTCGCTTATCACAGAGTTGGAGTATATCCTCTGTTACCCAGGGTTTTTTGGGCGGGCGGAGCTTCCCTAATATTTCCAGGGCTGTATCTGTGACTGCTGTGTTTAGCATATTGACTTGCGTATCGATATCCTGGTCATTGGAGTCCAAGATGTTGAGGGCTGCAAAGCGTCCTCCTACTTGTGCCTCGAATATGGCAGCTACTTGGGGGTCTTTCAGCTTGTCCAGGTCAAATTGTATCCTGGTAGGTCCTTGTTTTGTTACCTTTTTTAGGTGTACTTTAAGGGTCGTCATAACAAGGTCATGGTCGCTTCCAATGTCAGCTCCAGGAAAACTTCTTGTTTTAGTTGTATGGATGCTTGTCTTAAAACGCTGTTGCACCATGATATAGTCGATCTGGTTGTGGTGCTCTCCGTTCGGACTGTGCCATGTGGTTATACGCGATTTTTTGTGGCATCCTAGTGTGTTAGCCAGTAAGAGATTGTTGTATTTCGCAAATTTTAACAGTCTTCGACCTCGTTCATTGGTTGAGAGGTTACTGTATTTTCCACAAGTGCCTTTCCAGGTTTGATAGGAGTCACTTCCTACTTTGGCATTCCAGTCTCCTTGTACAACAAGGATGTCCTTTTTCGGGACTTTATTGACCACTTCCTGTAATTGATCATAAAACTCTTCTACTCTGAATCTGAATCAAATGAAAGTAATTTTGCTCTGTTCGACCTCTTGCTAATGTTATTTATTTTGAGCAAATCAGATATTTCATTTCTATAATGAATTTTTGAAAATAATTTCATGCGAACAAAAAAAAAAAAGAAAGATCTATGCGTATTCTGCAATCTATTGTGATCTAGCTAGCCCTAAAACAGATGCATACACATGCACGAACTGTGGCAAAATCTGCCGCTCCAGAACTGGCTTGATGAGTCACACCAGATTCTGCCCCGTCTGCAGACAAAACCAAAACCAGTGATTCATTTGGGAGCATCCATTGTCTTCCGAGACAGAATGGGCCATTAGTGTTTTAAGGCCCAACTGGACATAAAGTGATCATTTAAATTTCACGCTTGATTAGGCTGCTTTAGATTCTCGAACTTCGTTTTCACGCCTCTAGACCAAGCGTTCTGGGATACGAGCCAGCGGTAATAAAATTTTTTAATCTGCTTGGATCCCTCCCAGACCGGAAAGTCTGTTCAGACAGGCCGATGCAGGCAAGCTACTTGGGACTTGAGTTCCAAAAGTCTTCGAGAATTCCAAAGAAGAAGATCTCTCTCTCTCTCTGCCTCCGTTGGTTTAAAGAACCAATGTCTTATGACAGAAGCTGAAACTAAAAGACGAAAGTTGATGATAAGGCCAGATTATTGATGAACATGATTTCAGTTATATAAAAGACAGAATATATACAACATATCAACTATCGAGATGTGTCTGAATATTTTTATGTGATTGGGAGGGGGGGGGGGGCACTGAAAATCAACATGCGAACTGCTTCTAAGGAGATAAGAAGAATGCATGTTTTAATGCTGATTGAAAATAAATATTTTGCTCCTTCTTTCTCTTTCTGATTGCTCTCTCTCTCTTTCTCTCTCTCTCTCTCTCTCAAGCTCTTTCTTTCTCTTTTCTCTGTCAATCATTCTCTACTTCCTCCTAGTCATTTACATAATCCATCTGGCCAGCCTGCTCTTATTGATGCCCACAATCCCATAGTGCACTCCCGGTGTGACATGTCCTTTTGTTCGGGCATGCACCAGACCTACCTCTGCATCTATGATCTGTTCTCATCTTAAGAAAAAAAAAAGACTCTTCCCGCCAAATCTGGCATATGAAGCAGACGTGTTCATATAAATGTATCAGTCTCCTGGCGTGTGCGTTGCGAGACATGACACGGCGGGCACAAGGGACGAGATATCCGAGGCGTGTAAGGTTTCTCTTCTCAGACACTGACATGAAATGTTTGACAGAAGTGATGACAGTTGTCTCTCTTTGCGCTGCGAGTATAGATATTGAGTGAAATGAATCTTATTTCTCTCAAACACGTTGGTATTGTCAATCCTAGGGCAAAAAAAAATGTTTCCAGACTTTTGTTTTTTCGTGACAATGTCTTTAAAAAAAAAACTAAAGTTCAAGGCAAATGAATTAAGTTATTTTAAAATTTTGAAAAAAAAAAAAAAATAATGTTGCGATTTTTAATTAAAACCTAAGTACAACGTCTTTTGTATCACCTACTGACCTTGACATGTTCCACAACCAAAAGTTGTAAAACAATTTCATTCCTTTCATTCCTACCAGATGATCGTTTTAAGTCTCTCAGCTCTAGGAACTCCAAAAAAAGAGGGGCCTCTTCAAAAGAGATACAAATATATCCGATTTTCGACGGGTCAAGAACTTCTAGAAAGTTTTTGTTTTTCTAACTTTTTGTGTGTGCCTTTTACGGATGTCAGAAATGTTGTGATGAAGAAGTGTACGCTTGTAGCATGCTCGGAATAAGTACAGCTCTGGATTAACTACAGTGCGTCTAATATGGGCCGTACTCTCCACAAACTCAAAAGCATACACTTTTTAAACTAAAATATACAGATTAAATATTTACAAAAGTAAAGTGAGAAACATTTTCAAGAATAGAAGTCTTTTCATTCATAGGGGGATCTTTATGAAATCTTTTAAAAATTGCAAGGGCCCTCAACAAAAATCCTGCCCCTGGGCCTCCACATACTTAAATCCGGCCCTGTAGATGATGGAAACATGACCGAAGGACGGACGGACGGACTGAACAAACCAATAAAAACTTTTGCCCGCCCAAGCTCTATAGAACCAAATTCATTGCTAAGAAATTTGACAAGACCCATAGAGCTGAGAATTATACTTTCAGCATCAATCAGTAAGAATGATTATTTTACATAATACGTGGATTTGTTTTTGTTTACTCATTTTCAATGACGTAATAATGATGGCTTCTTTTAAAAAAGAGATGATATTCTGAAATACAGAAGCGCATTAATCTAACCGGTGATTGTTAGCACAGACGCCGTAGTGAGCTGTTTGACCCATTGCCTTCTCACGTGATCGAGGTAATCCAATGGAGGATGAAGGAAGAACTACTTTTGGAGGGCGGGGGGGGGGGGGGACTGGACAAAACACTAAAGTTCATTTTCAGGTGGAGTGTTGGGGGGCGCAACAAAATGGCGAGAGGAAGCGTTAGAAAGCCAAGAAGATACACACAAAAGACTTGAACCAGGTCATCCAGTGAAGATCAATGACAAAGACAGGTGGAAAACAAAAGCTTGTGGAGCTGCTTTGTTTAGGGGTGAAGGTCAGGAGGGTAGGAAGGGCACCTAACAATACAACACATTGATTGCATTAAGGAAATGTCTGAATTATTTCGCCTGCCAATAAAGACCAGAAATGACTCAATTATTCAATGATTAGATCCATCATCTTATTATATGGATTAGGAGTTGTAAAATGACTTCATATCATATTATATGCGTTTAAAATAAGAAAAAAATTTTTTTGTTGTTTACCCAGAAACAAATATGAAAGAAGAAATTTTCCAGTTAAATTGTAAATAAGTGAAAAACGTATGTAAAGGAACGAACCACAGAACTTCTGCCACATATCTCAATTCACAACATCACTACTGTATCACTACACCAATTCATCATTCACTGCATCACTACTGTATCACTACACCAATTCATCATTCACTGCATCACTACTGTATCGCTACACCAATTCATCATTCACTGCATCACTACTGTATCACTACACCAATTCATCATTCACTGCATCAGTACTGTATCATTACACCAATTCATCATTCACTGCATCAGTACTGTATCACTACACCAATTCATCATTAACTGCATCACTACTGTATCACTACACCAATTCATCATTCACTGCATCACTACTGTATCACTACACCAATTCATCATTCACTGCATCACTACTGTATCACTACACCAATTCATCATTCACTGCATCACTACTGTATCACTACACCAATTCATCATTCACTGCATCACTACTGTATCACTACACCAATTCATCATTCACTGCATCACTACTGTATCACTACACCAATTCATCATTCACTGCATCACTACTACATCACTTTATCAATCAATCATCACCACATCACTACTACATCACGTCATCCCTTCAACACTCAATACAACACTACAGCATCACTATATCACTTCATCACTCACTAAATCAATACATCACAACTACATCACTACAGCATCACTATATCACTTCATCACTCACTAAATCAATACATCACAACTACATCACTACAGCATCACTATATCACTTCATCACTCACTAAATCAATACATCACAACTACATCACTACAGCATTACTATATCACTTTATCACTCACTAAATCAATACATCACAACTACATCACTACAGCATCACTATATCACTTCATCACTCACTAAATCAATACATCACAACTACATCACTACAGCATCACTATATCTCTTCATCACTCACTAAATCACTACATCACAACAGCATCACTACTCACATTTTAAAATCCTGAAATGTGTTCAGTCTCTTAGTAAATAGGGCTTTCTTTTTTTACACTCATCTCTTTCTCCCTTATCTTATCATTTACAAACCTTATTTCTTGAAAAAATTATTATTACGACTTATGCCTCTATCTGTTCTTTTATCAAGTGGCTCGTGCTAATTTTAGATTTTTAACTTTTGCTTCAATTGGTGCCAGGCCGCCTGTTTCATGTCTGAACGGCTTGTCTGTAGGGAAAAGAAGTTTCTGTTTCAAACATATTCTGACGTTCGACCTGTGCTTTTAATATTCGTTGTACACTTCATTTTAGAAATAAATATTTATGCAGTATTATCTTCACCAATTATGTGTTTGTTTTTCTGGAAAAAAATTAAGTGCATTGTTAAAAAGCAAAATGGTCACAGACGGGACCCTATGCCGTTTTCAGGTTTAAAGCTCAGAATTGGCGTTAAGTTAGTGCTTCCGCCCTATTTATATGGGCATTTGGGCAAATGCGGGTGGGACTGTATCTAAATGGGCCGGTAGGACCACAGTAAGCATCTTCTTTTTATAAGATAAGGGCATTTAGTGTAGGCTGGGTGTTTCCTCAGGCTTTTAAAAAATATATAAATATATAGTCCCCGCATTTTAAGGGAGTTTTCGGTCTTGGCAATTTTCTCCAATACTGACATAAAAGGAAACATCTAGGTCTGAAGACTGTAACCGGAATATCCATGGGACAAGGTGGGGTTGGCCAATGGTCCATTCTCCGCCATCCATAGAGCTCTCCAAATGGAACTTTTTTCTGCAGTAGAAAGCTTAAAGTGGACTGTGCCCTGTTTATGCTCTCTGGAATCGTCACATCCTGGATCCAGGCCCCTTCACGATATCACATTCACCAGATCCAGAAAAAAACAACACTTCATGATGGATTTATGTCTAGTATTAGAATGTAGTGAGACAAGGACCTCCGTCTGGTGTAGTGCAATCCAGACCTCCGTCAAAAAGCACCTAGAGGGGGGGAAGGTCCACTATTATTCACTTAGTGGAAAGGCAGTGGGGTTATTTATTTCTCTTGGTCATTTCCAAGCCCCGATACCCACACGGGGGAGTATCGCCACAGAGTGGAGGTTTGGAGTCAGAGTTTTCCTTCTCCTAGATGGGTTGCGTTATTTAGGCTGACGTGCCCCATCAACACGAAGCTAAACTGGTTCTGAGGCGCCAGTGTTCCGCCTTTCTCCTGTCAGTTTGTAAGAACAGGTTCCGACGGATTTTCGAGAAAATCACACGTGAAGGCCAGGAGCTGGATTTGACTGTCAGAGGCATTTAGAGACGCAAGCCATGGGAGCATTTCTTGGAAAGTGGGTGCTTATCCCCACTTTCACCCCCGGTATTGACAGTCCTTTGGAACAACCAGATAGACCTGTTAACTACCTCACCCTAAGGTCAATGTTAGTCAACAATCTCAAAGAGGAGTGGCTCAACCAATGGGCATCAGGAAACACAGGCAGAGCCATGTACAGAGAAATGACTACGCCTAACAAACTGGACAGTATTAACTTCCTCCCCCGCAAAGAACAATCTACAATCTTCCAACTAAGAACAGGACACACACCACTATTAAATTACCACCTGAACAAAATAAACTCCACACAACTACCCCTTTGCAGACACTGCACCCACCCCTTTGAAACCGTAAACCATATCCTCTTTGAATGCCCCTCCCTAATCCACCTTAGGCAGACCCTACTTCCACTACAGCCCAACATAACCAACACCCTGTACGGCAGTGCTGAACAACTGAAGAAAACAGCACACTTTTTTTCCTTGGCACAGACTGCAAAAGAGCTCACAGCTCAGCAGCATTAAAGCTGGCTAGAAGAAGAATAAGATAAGGGCCGCATGGATGCCACTATTAAATTGTTATATGTTTTATAGTATTCCTTTTTCAGGGGAAGGGGTCTCTGAGCGAAGTATTTTTTTTTCAAATTTTTTACAGACTCTACTAAGACTCTACTAATTTAATCTAAAATATTTTCCGCAATAATGTAATAGCCTACATCCGTAGAGCTTCAACCTTTTAGGGCCTATACACTTTGCGATTAAATAGCATCATAAAGCCTTTATTCCTTATAAGGACATTGTGTTCACTGAAAGCATGTGTACAGCTATCGATACATTATCAAATTTAACAAAATGATTTTGAGGACAGGTAGACCTAGAACTGCATGTCCATCATATAATATAGGCCTACAATTTATAGGTCGGATGATATAGAAATGCCCAGGCCGATTTTGATACCCAGTCCACCCCTGTACAGGTATTTTATAAAGCTATGCATATCAAACCAGGTGATAGCTGGCTAGGCTGTTGTTACTGATTCTCGAGACATTTCGGTATTTATATTTTCTAGGTTACTGACATTTCCTTCAATCCGATGACATTTGACTTTTGGCATTGCATTTATTAGCTTCAACCTTAAAAGCAGGCAGTCCTAATATCGATAAAGCCATGTCTATAAATAAATAGAAATTAAACAGAAAAAAAAGGCCTGAAGACCAAGTGCACGAAATATTCAGTTTTAAATATAGCATTGTCTCTCGTAAATAAACATGTTTACCTAGGCTACGGTTATATTTAGAGCACTATGAAGACTGTGTATATAAGGGAGGTAAGTATTTAATTGTAGATTAATTAGACGTAGTTGGCGTTTACGACAACAGAAAACGCAAACTGTCCCAGGCTTCGTTTAATCCACGACATTGGCGTGAGATATTGAAATCTAATGCTCTGGTCAGCAAGAAAGTGACCACGGACGTAGCTCAGGGCAGGATAGACTCCTTGGTGTTGCCAATTCCGTTAAAACAATACACGCTTCAAGTGCATCAATGTTTACAATCCACCAAAACAAGAACTGGCTTTAGATGCCAGATAAACAATAACTGTAGACACTATCATAGCTGGAGATCTAAATGCCCATTCACCTTCCTGGGGCTATGATGACACTGATCTGTCTGGCAAAAATTGTTTTTGACCTGTACAACTCTACTAATCTTTTTCTTTCGCAAAACAAACATTCTCCTCCTAGTGTTCGGCACGCTGGCAATAGCTCATTATGACGATCAGATCTTTAGTTTCAGCTACCTTAGAATCTGTCACAACTTAACAAGTACTAAATAATATTGGTAGTATCGACATAGTGACCCTTAGTTATAATTAGTTAATTAATTGTTGGTAATTAATTATTTTGTTTGATTTCAAAATAAGGGGAATAAATGCTACTTAATGAAAGATGTGAATATATACATTTGGATTAAGTCCCTTTATTATGTGTACACACGGTTTATCTCCCACTTACTATTCTCAAATCCAGTTGAAATTTTAAATAATTATTCATAATCGATAACAATACACGAATCAATCCAAAAATTAACCAGCTAGTTAATCGTTAAGTACTAATTAATTAATTTTGCTGTATATAACAGAAATGGAGTTAAACTCTGTAATTTTCAGATAAATGGCTGTTATTGGCGGTTATTTCCTAATAGATACGCTTTGGTTTTAAAAAAGTATTTTTTTTCTATTGCTTGTTTCCCTTAGGTTTTCTAGATACCGGGTAACATGTAAAGCTGAAAATAGACGCTGTCAAGCCCACCCCCTCCCCGTCCTCAAAATCAATGTTGCAAAAAAAAAAAAACATCACAAGGGGATAAACAATAGGTACCTATAGCTTACCCAGGGCGCCATTAGCCCTATATAGAGACACTGACGCCATGGTGGCTGAATACGCAAGACAACTCAATAACGGATGTCTGTACAAAGAGATCATTTTTAAAACTGGTGCGGGGGAGGGGGGAGAGGACCGCCTACAATCGCGCTCTTATTTTCTCTTAGCTAGAAGCAGTTGTTGTTTTTTTTTAAATGTATGCATTCCTTAAAACATCTCTTTCTTTTGCCGTAATTATTTTTTAAGAGACGACAAACTGAAATGTTTCGATCATATTGTAAGACCTGACCTATTGTCAAAAGTCAAACTTCAAGGCTTAGTAGAGAGGAGCACGAAGAAAGGGTCATCCAAAAACAAAGGTGGCTGGACAACGCGAAACAATGCACCGGACTCATTCTTGATGTCCTGCTAAGAACAGCCTTTAGTTCCCATATAAACAACGTACATTGAAACACTTAGAGCTGGGCAAGTCTTCAAGTCTTTAGTTCCCATATAAACAACATACATTGAAACACTTAGAGCTGGGCAAGTCTTCAAGTCTTTAGTTCCCATATAAACAACATAAATTAAAACACTTAGAGCTGGGCAGGGCTTCAATCCTTTAGTTCCCACATAAACAACATACATTGAAACACTTAGAGCTGGGCAGGGCTTCAATCCTTTAGCTCCCACATAAACAACATACATTGAAACACTTAGAGCTGGGCAGGGCTTCAATCCTTTAGTTCCCACATAAACAACATACATTGAAACACTTAGAGCTGGGCAGGGCTTCAATCCTTTAGTTCCCACATAAACAACATACATTGAAACACTTAGAGCTGGGCAGGGCTTCAATCCTTTAGTTCCCATATAAACAACGTACATTGAAACACTTAGAGCTGGGCAGGGCTTCAATCCTTTAGTTCCCACATAAACAACATACATTGAAACACTTAGAGCTGGGCAGGGCTTCAATCCTTTAGTTCCCACATAAACAACATACATTGAAACACTTAGAGCTGGGCAGGGCTTCAATCCTTTAGTTCCCACATAAACAACATATATTGAAACACTTAGAGCTGGGCAGGGCTTCAATCCTTTAGCTCCCACATAAACAACGTACATTAAAACACTTAGAGCTGGGCAAGTCTTCAATCCTTTAGTTCCCACATAAACAACGTACATTCAAACACTTAGAGCTGGGCAGGGCTTCAATCCTATCATTTCATTGTAGTTCTGATAAAAGACATTGTATCGATTGTCGTGGAAGACAAATTGTGGGAATTAGTTCAAAAGTTGTAGCTTAGAGACATCCCACCCGCAGATTCATTCACGACCTATACATACACACACGCATCTCAGCAGCGACTCACACATGGCCTACTCGCTCGAGCATTACGCGCTCACCCTCACGCGTTCTTAGGGTGACATTTTCGTTCTCTGATCTTTCTTTTGTCTGCGGCTGCCTTCCAGAACATTCACGTGACATTAAAAAACATTTACTGGATTTACTATCACATCCGTTCTCCCCCCTTCCCTCTACTGAGAATATACTTCGTTTTGCTGTTTGGCACCGTTTGAGCATGTTATAGATGTCATATAATAAGAGTTGTCGTTCTTTTATGGCTGTGGGACATGTAAGAGTTAGCGGCCATTTACGTTTAGGATAAGAAGAAAGATAAATCTTAATAGACCAGCGGTTCTCAAGCTTTTAAGCTCGGCGACCCCTCTTTACAATCCCACACTCTGCCGCGACCCCCCCCCCCGCTCAGACACACAGCAATAGAAGAATAGACAAAACTATTCATTTTGTCGATGGTCTCTGGCGACCCCTGGCAAATCGTCAATCGACCCCTCAAGGGGGTCGCTCCCACAGGCTGAGAACCCCTGTAATAGACTTTATCGTTCGCCCCAAAGTAGAGCATGAAGAGTATTTACAGTTGATGAGATTGAGCTTCAGTATTAGGGTATTTTCTACACACGTAGATTGACGAACGTCTATTTTAGTGACGTACGTTGAATTAGACTTAGGTCCCCCCCCCCCCGCTTCGCTCGGCGCACAGGGTGTGCAGCTCTCTTCACAGCTACTTCCACGGCTTCTTCAACAGCTACTTCCACAGCTACTTCCAAAGCTTTTCCCACACTATATTCACACTTCATCCCTGCTAATTCAACAGCTACTTGAACAGCTACTTCCACAGCTACTTCAACAGCTACTTCCACCTTCACGGAACAGTACCAGGAAAAAGAAAGAGGCAGACAGAGAAAGCAACGCGATGGGAAGACAACATCAAAGAATGGATGGATCTGCCATCGAAAGAGATTATATCCATGGATAGAGAGAGAGAGAGAGAGGAATGGGAAAAGACTGTCAACAGATCTTGTGTGGTGCCCCAACGGTCAAACAGACTAAGGGATAGGTGAAGATTAAAATATAGTTAAGTGCATATTCATATAAGCGCTATATAAACAATACTATTTATTATTTGCTTTAAGTACCGTTCAAGCATTGAGCTATTGTCTATCCATATAACAAATAACGGACCTCTAGTCAACAAATCGAGCTCCATTTATAATATACTCCTCTTGCTTGACTCCTATATCTGTCATAAAAACAAAAAAAAAAACCCAGCCTAGGCTAGACTGTGTGCGCTAGTTATGCAACCAGTTAAACAGGTTTACGGCATCGCTCCAGAGAAGGGGAGATTAATCCACATTTACCATGTGCTGCCCCTGGAGGCAATACGTCATTTATTCTCATTTACTCCTGTGAGGTCTGGAACAATCATTTATCCTTGTAGACCTGGTTGTTCAGTTTACAGACTTCTGTTGTGCGTCGCCTTTCCTTTTTGTTTTACTTCCAAACTCCGTGTATCAAAACATGATCTCAGTAAATATATAGATCTACACGAGAAAACAGACAGGTAGCACACACATGTATTGTAGGTAGCTGACAGTTAGCATACATGTATACTGGATAACTTAACATGTACCACACATATGTATAATAGAGAAATTACAGGTAAGACACAAATATAAAGAATAACTGACAGATACTACGCATATATACTGACAGATATTTAAACATTTGTATCTATAATATAACTAACAGGTAGCCCATTACACATATATGCTATATATTTTTATGTATACAATTTCTCTATGCCGATGATTGCGCTATGCTAGCTCACAATGAACATCATCTCCAGATCGCGTTCAACGAACTTGCATACGCTGCTGCCTCTTTCGGTCTGTCTATAAACATCGGGAAAACAGAAGTCATGTTCCAGCAGTCATCCAATAAAACCTAATCAGCCCCAATGGTCAGCGTAAATGGACAGCCCCTTAACGTGGTAGATCACTTCACATTTCTAGGAAGTATAGTGTCAAATGACGCCTCACTTTCAAGGGAAGTTGATAACCGTCTGGCCAGGGCCAGTAGTGCTCTGGCCTACAAAAATCAATGTCTACCAAGCGTTGGTTCTCTCAACTCTTCTATGAGGACCTGTGACATTGGCACTATACAGAAAGCAACTAAGACTACTTGAGCGCTTTCACCAAAGATGTTTGCGCTCCATCATTGAGATACGGTGGCAAGACCGCACTACAAACAACGATGTTCTTGCGAACGCCGCTTTGGACAGTATAGGAATTCTTATGGTCCGACAGTTACGCTGGGCAAGGCACGTAACCCGTATGGGAATCAAACGTATGCTAAAAGCAGTCCTTTTTTTGGTGAGCTAAAAGGTGGTCGACGTAACAGAAAAGCCCCACGGAAACGCTTTAAAGATCAGGTTCTACACATAAACACTACATAACTGACAGGTGCATACACATATATAGTAGATAACTGACAGGTGCCTACACATATATAGTAGATAACTGACAGGTGCCTACACATATATAGTAGATAACTGACAGGTGCATACACATATATAGTAGATAACTGACAGGTGCCTACACATATCTAGTAGATAACTGACAGGTGCATACACATATATAGAAGATAACTAACAGGTGCATACACATATATAGAAGATAACTGACAGGTACCTACACATATCTAGTAGATAACTGACAGGTGCCTACACATATCTAGTAGATAACTGACAGGTGCATACACATATATAGTAGATAACTGACAGGTGCATACACATATATAGTAGATAACTGACAGGTACCTACACATATATAGTAGATAACTGACAGGTACCTACACATATATAGTAGATAACTGACAGGTGCCTACACATATATAGTAGATAACTGACAGGTGCATACACATATATAGTAGATAACTGACAGGTGCCTACACATATCTAGTAGATAACTGACAGGTGCATACACATATATAGAAGATAACTAACAGGTGCATACACATATATAGAAGATAACTGACAGGTACCTACACATATCTAGTAGATAACTGACAGGTGCCTACACATATCTAGTAGATAACTGACAGGTGCATACACATATATAGTAGATAACTGACAGGTGCATACACATATATAGTAGATAACTGACAGGTACCTACACATATATAGTAGATAACTGACAGGTACCTACACATATATAGTAGATAACTGACAGGTGCCTACACATATCTAGTAGATAACTGACAGGTGCATACACATATATAGTAGATAACTGACAGGTGCATACACATATATAGAAGATAACTAACAGGTGCATACACATATATAGAAGATAACTGACAGGTGCATACACATATATAGTAGATAACTGGCAGGTACCTACACATATATAGTAGATAACTGACAGGTACCTACACATATATAGTAGATAACTGACAGGTGCATACACATATATAGTAGATAACTGACAGGTGCATACACCTATATAGTAGATAACTGACAGGTGCCTAAACATATATAGTAGATAACTGACAGGTGCCTACACATATATAGTAGATAACTGACAGGTGCCTACACATATATAGTAGATAACTGACAGGTGCCTACACATATATAGTAGATAACTGACAGGCACCTACACATATATAGTAGATAACTGACAGGTACATACACATATATAGAAGATAACTGACAGGTGCATACACATATATAGTAGATAACTGACAGGTACCTACACATATATAGTAGATAACTGGCAGGTACCTACACATATATAGTAGATAACTGACAGGTACCTACACATATATAGTAGATAACTGACAGGTGCATACACATATATAGTAGATAACTGACAGGTGCATACACCTATATAGTAGATAACTGACAGGTGCCTAAACATATATAGTAGATAACTGACAGGTGCCTACACATATATAGTAGATAACTGACAGGTGCCTACACATATATATTAGATAACTGACAGGTGCCTACACATATATAGTAGATAACTGACAGGCACCTACACATATATAGTAGATAACTGACAGGTACATACACATATATAGTAGATATCTGACAGGTATTACACAATGAAACTGTAATCTGAATATTTAACAGGTATTAACTAGTTTGGAACAGGCAGTTAATTTGCATACAATTAAGTTATAAAGTGTTTCGACTGGCTCCCAGACCTAGCTGTTACTTATTTTATTACCTGAAACGTGAGTTCATGTTAAGTTCTCTCTTCTCACTATACGACTGCCAAACGATAAGCACACGTGCCGATAG
Source organism: Biomphalaria glabrata (assembly GCF_947242115.1). Lineage (NCBI taxonomy): Eukaryota > Metazoa > Mollusca > Gastropoda > Planorbidae > Biomphalaria > Biomphalaria glabrata. The sequence continues at coordinate 10,782,646 of NC_074727.1, forward strand.
GCTGTTTGTTATAAATTATTAAAAACTGTCTTCTTACTATTTCTATTTATAGAAAGTGTCTTATGTAATTTTTTTTTTAAAGAATGATTAGAGAAATAAAATGAAAAGGTTTACACGCACACACACACACTCCTGCATGGTGTAAGGTGAATAGAGTGCTACCTTTTTTGTGTCACCTTAACCTAAGCGTGCTTTGACCTGTGAGCACGGTGCAAGAACACAGAGACCAGGCCTGTCCGCGTGCAGTTTTAATTTGATAGAGATTCATTAAAGAGACGTATTTGTTGGCTTAGACCACTTCAAAAAGGTGTTTGAACCTTTAGCCTAATAGTAACACCAACAGGGCGGAAACGTAGCTAAGCTTGATTGGTTTTAATTTTTTCCTTTTTAATAATCATTATTTCATGAGTATAACTAACAAATGACGTGGCTCTGATTTGGATGAGTATGGAGCGGGGTGGCTGAGTGCTAAAGCGCTTGGCTTCCGAAAGGAGGGGGTCCTGAATTCGAATCCTGGTGAAGACTTGAATTCGAAAGAACGGGATTTTTTAGTCCGCCCCTGAGTCTTCCCAAATTTAATGGGTACCTGACATACGTTAAGGAAGTAGGGGCAGTTGGTCGTTGTGCTGGTCACATGACATTCTCGTTAACCGTCGGCCATAGAAACAGATGATCTTTACTTCATAGATCGCAAGGTCTGAAATGGGTATTTTATCCCTTCTAATTATGTTTAGCTGAATATTTTTTCATCCCAATGCTATACACAGAACTGTTTTTCTTTATTATTCCAAAGCTTACATCAACTCACTGTGTCTGTCTGTTTGGTACAATTTTTAAACACGATTAGGTCAAATTATGAATCAATAATAAACAAAATTAACCAATAAGTGGTAATTAATTAATTATATATTATATGTGTATAAAGGAAGCTTATTCCTACAGTATTAAGATACATGGCAGTGATTTTGTGGTTCTTTCGCTTATTGGTTAAATAAGCTTTGTTTTTACAACAACATTTTTGTTTATCTTTATTAACTGCTTTAAATAAATACAAAGTGAAAATGTCTTGGGAATCAAGGGGACTCCACTCTTTCACACAGTTTCCAAAAGACAAGCTCAAATAACTCTCAGCGTTGCGTAGTTAGAGTTTCGACAAGCAGACTAGAAAGAGTGATGGGCCGTGCGACATGAACACACAGGACCGGAAATGGTTGTACTGTCGGAATATTGATGTCTTCAGACGGTGCATTGTATTTCTATTTTATTTAGATTTGTGTTCATCTTAAACTTTTGTCATATAACTGAGTGCTAACGTTACGTGTACGAAGGCATGTTTCAATTATTGTTATTTCACTGTTTTTGTAATATATGACACTGGTATTATGTGGTTAGTGTCTGGTGAAATAATTACGAAGCTTAGTTAGGGATACTTGAAGCTGTAAAGAGCCAACAGAAATCCTCATCAAAAAGAATCGACTATTTTAAAATCCATGTTGAAATCTTTAAATGAATAAACGATGAAAAACTACTAAATTAATTATAATAATTTTAAAAATCCACAGAAATTGATTAAATTTAAAGCCCAAAACGTTGGTGCCCCTCAAAACAAGGTTGTCTCCCGTATTTTATACATTATGAACAGAGCAGTTCATGTAGACTGTTGCCGAATTATCTGACCTTCATTATTCACCCATGTAGAAGAGACACGAGGGTATCAAGCTTACAGAAAAAGCATCACTTTCCAACCTCTGGCTGCTCATCTTGAATCACAAGATGACATAACAGTAAGAGTGAAAGTTGAGGGTGACTTAATGCCACTGAATGTGCAGGAAGTCAGATTGAAACGAAAAGATGAATGACATACACCTAGAGGCTGAGTACTTATTGTAAGACATGACTCACAATCAAAAGTCATTCTTCATGGTACAGTGGAGGGAGCACCGCTGACTCAATCCGAATTTTGCGAGCGATGCGTAGTGCAAGGGAGGCGCCCTGTATGAACGTCAGTGCAAGAGTGCAGTGCACATTAATCATATACCTTTATTTATTGCTTAAATTTTGTCCCTTAAATCTGTCACTGATTTTTACTTTTTTTTTTAAAGTTTATTACTAATGCTCTTGATCATAGAATTGAAATATCTTACAGTATTCATGTGTCTGATTCGTGAGGTTGTTAGAGAGAGAGAGAGAGAGAGAGAGAGACAGAGAGTGGGGGTGGGGGCGAGGAGTGAACGGGGCAGACGTGGATTTCAAACATGTGGCTAACAAGGTCCTCTTCTTCCGTCTTGTCCTTCACTGTCCAGACAGTACTTCCTGTCCTTTCTGTCCTCAGTTGTTCTAATCACAAATAATGGAAACCAATGCTAACTTCAATACGAAAGCTACCTAGCTAAAGTTAAATGTGCTAGCTACTAACAAGCATATATTGAGTGTAGTTGTATCAATTAGTTTGGATCAGTCATGCATTTAAAATGTGTACTTTGAATGTGAATTCGAGGGTTTAAGCCTTCTCAAGCCAATTCGGTAACCAATGTGCAAGCAACGGGCTTATGAAAACAGAAGATTTATTAGTTATCTCTTTTAAGTTTAAAACCTTTAAGCGACGACATAATTCTCTACAAAAAGTATAAGGGGTACTAATTCAACTTACTCTAACAAATCTTTCAAGTACAAATTCTTTCCGTTTTCGATTACTAAACAAAATGATTAATTTACCAACAGTTAATTGGTATGTTTTTTTTTTTATTGATTCATGTCAGGTACTAGAAATAATTCTGCAAATTTTCAATTTCATCCGACATTTGCAGGAGAAATAACGTGTACACACTTTAACCAGACAGACAGACAGACAGACTGATAGAGTGAGATGACATAAGCTTTGTAAAAAGAAAAAGGAACTCAACGAATTAAAGGCATGCGTAGTCGAAATACATGTTGTTGTTGTTTTTTTGTTTGTTGTTTGTTTATATTCGAGTTGCTGGTCTAGATTATTAATTGCGTATTGCAATGAAATTAAAAACGTTAACGTATTTTGCGTTTAAAAAATTAGGAAACAATATTAGAATGTGATCTCGTTCCACAGCTGCTGTTCAACCATTCTCTAAAGTCCCCAAACCCTATGTGGATATTTCTATTTGTGACCATTTTATTTACCTTACTGTTGTAGTCAAACTGAATTTCCATTTGATTGGATCAATAAAATTATCTTATCTTATCATATTCTGTTCTATGGCATTTTGCGTCTTGAAAGAAGATATTTTCCCTTTGCAACTTCTTGAATGGCTAAGGAGGCCAATCCTTGATACACAGCTGCGGTCACAGGCTGAGATGGAGTGGCCTCTCCATTGCTGGGGGAAAGCCTGGGAGGTAAATTTGCGAGTGCTGGGCTGCCCACACGTCAACACTCGCTCCTCTTCCATACTGACCTGGTCCAAAGGGATGGCAAGCCATCGTGATTTGGAGTTTCGTAGCTGCAGTAGTCTATTATCTTTAGGAGCCATGTATTACCACCTGTTATTATTAATTTGGCTGCTGTTTGAATGATTGATTTAAAAAAAAATTTATTACTGATTTTTTTAAAATGATTACTACTCGGTCAATAAACTTTAAATTTTATTTCCGATAATAAAATTGTCAACTTTTTAAATGCGTACATTCTAACAAATAGGTGCCATATTTGTTAAGTTTATAAAGGTCAAGCATATCTGCATTTCCCACCTTCACCTTACCATCTCAGCCTTTATAAATTATCTTCCCTTGGCTGGCTATTTACAGCTATATATATTTTTTCTCTTTTTCAAGAACGATCACTCTTTACCCACTCATCTTTTCATTCTCTTCACTTGATAGTAGTGCCACTTATCCTGGTAGAGCCTCTTATCAAGGTCCATCCAAGCGGAGTTCACTCTGCCAATTATCCTTTATCTACCTCTTCGGTGATTCTTGTCCTCGTTGGGTTATTCCCCCTTCTCCTCCTTAAATTGTTCGTCCACATCGCGCGTTTGCCATAATTTGTTACAATGGAATCTCCTTGCATAGGTAGGGTTAATGGTGAAAGGGTCGAGACTGTGGTAAAACAAAAATGTGGAATGAGGCGGCTGAAACGAAGTTTTGAAAACAGTTTTGTTGATTTTTTTTTTTTAAATAAGGATCACATTTCTTAGTGTTTAAAGTACTTCCTAAGAATCTATGGTAGGGTCAACCTAATGACCAACGTCCTAAAACGTCCTATACCTCGATAACACACCATTGTTGTTATCAGTCGCTGACTTGTGGCACCAAACTGCTGATATACAACTAAACCGTTGTATGTGAAAAATATCTTAACTAATAAAGCTTCAAATAACTTGAATAACTTCCTTTTGTAAAAAAACTAAGTATCACTTTATTTATAATTTAAACAAAATCAAGTTGAAATGAGATAAAATAACAGTACTAGACTTAAGTAATAATATTCTTTAACAAAATCTGACTCACTACAATAACACAACCTTTCAGTCTCACGTTCTGGGGTCGTCTGTCCTAACTAAGACCTTTTGCATCATTCACAACCAATCGCTAACTTCTTCCTACAGTCAACATCTAAACACACACAAACACACTCCATAACAACCCTATAACTAAGACTAAGACTGCTTTATTGATCCTTACGGAAATTTGTTGTGATTACAAGGACTCTTTTCTCATATAAAGACAACACAACAGAAAAATACACATAAATACAATAGACACAACATAAAGAGTTCATTCAGCGACTACACAAAGGCATCTTGGTGCTTTTCATGTTCCCTAATCAACGAGTGGCGGTGATGTAGTCTGACCGAGTGAGGTACGAACGAGTTTTTGTACCGCTCTGTTCTGGTTTTGATTGACAGAAGTCGCCCACTTCGCGACGACCTGACGTAGTTCTGATTGTTGGCTGTTGTCTTCTGAGATTTTTTTCGATTTTCCTTAGACACTTTTGTTCAAAAAGTTCCTTTAAATATGGTAATGTTGTGAGTGTAATTTTTGATGCCCTTTTAATGATGTTTTCTAGACGTCGCAACAGTTTAGATGAAGCGTTGCCTTGCCAACAAGTTATTCCGTATGTTAGCAGATTTTGTATAGTCGCGCCGTAAAAAGTATCTAGGATCTTCTTGTTTAGTTTAAAGCTATTGAGTTTGTAAAGAAAAAAATAGTCGCTGGGTTGATTTCATTGTCAGAGTTCTTCCCATGAAAGTTTGTTATTAATGATAACGTCTAGATATTTATATGCCTTTACGAAAACACGTCCTATAACAAACCATATAGCTCTATAACAAGTCCTATAACTAACCATATAGCTCTATAACACGTCCTATAACAAACCATATAGCTCTATAACACGTCCTATAACTAACCATATAGCTCTATAACACGTCCTATAACTAACCATATAGCTCTATAACACGTCCTATAACAAACCATATAGCTCTATAACACGTCCTATAACTAACCATATAGCTCTATAACACGTCCTTTAACAAACCATATAGCTCTATAACACGTCCTATAACTAACCATATAGCTCTATAACACGTCCTATAACAAACCATATAGCTCTATAACACGTCCTATAACTAACCATATAGCTCTATAACACGTCCTATAACTAACCATATAGCTCTATAACACGTCCTATAACTAACCATATAGCTCTATAACACGTCCTATAACTAACCATATAGCTCTATAACACGTCCTATAACAAACCATATAGCTCTATAACACCCCTTATGCCTCGATAACGGGCCTACCATTGATAGAGGTTTTAAACAAAGCTAAAGACAGGGAGGAATGGAGAAAGACGGTCGACATATCTTGTTTGGAGCCCCAACGGTCCAACAGACTAATGGATAGGTAAAGGTAAAAAAAAATGCCTCGATAACAAGTCCCTCACTATCTACATTTCTCCAAATCGTAGGGGAAACAATCGAGTCCGTCTTGAGGATGTGTTATGTACGACGTTCAACATGTCAGCCTCCATAGACTACGGGGGCGGCTCCGTGCCAGAACTGTTCGATCCTCTCCTTCTAGCCCCCCCCCCCACCCCCCACTCGTCTGTCCTGTTTGGGCGTTTCAGATAGTCCCTAAAATTTTGACCTAGCTAACCAAGATCTACCTGACACTTGATCTTCAGTATACTTTGAGTTCGTCGCCATTTTTTGAGAGACAAAAAAATAAGTGCACACATTCTTAAAATCTGCCAACATAATAATACTGGTTTGACGGAAGTACGATAGGAACGCAACGGCGGTTTTCGTGACACCGGAAGTAGAGCACTTTACATATATATAGTAATAAGAGAGAGAGAGAGAGAGAGAGAGAGAGAGATTTGAAAGGCACTACCCAGTATGTCATCACATTTCTTTTTTATTTATTTTTTTCAGACAGAGATCGGATTATCGAAGAGCAAACTCAAGGCCAGTGAAATAAGGTAGGACTTCACTCATATAGGTCAGTGGTGTTCTATTTTAAGACACCCCATTTCGCAATAACGCGTGAGATGCGGTTTACATTTCTGCTGAAAATGTCACATCACAAACACACACATATACACATACTCTCAAACGACAAACTGCGACAGAACACACAATTACACAACTTACTCTCACATACACACACACAGCGAACTTACAAACCAATGAAATCAGCCAGTCGCATTAAATGGGTTAAAATGGATCAGCCTCAATGTCCCACTGAAGCAGGAAAACAAGGGGAAACAAATCAAATCATCCGAAACGGAAGTCCTGCCGCGATTGCCGTTCCCTAGTGGACGTTGTTATTGAGTCCGCTGTGAGGTGTAAGTAAGGGGAGTTGTCTACCTTGAAACTAGAGGTCTATCATCCTAAAGCGCGTGCTAGAGTTTCTGTAGAGATGAAGTTAAAGATGTGTCGCAAATGATCATGCATTATGTTTTTAAAGATACATATTTTATTTTACTTTCATATTCAGACCCATTGTGTCTATGTCTGTATAAATGTTATGTATTTATTGTATGTGTATGCTTGTTTCTAAGTATGTATGTATGAAAGTATTGTATTATCTGTCTGTCTGTCTGTCTCTCTCTCTCTGTACACACATCCACACACACACACACATATATATATATATATTTATTTATCACTTAATCTATCAATCGTCTCTGTATATCAATGTATTATTTATCTATCTAACTTTCTATCTTATTCATCTATCTATCCAGAGGTTTTAATTTATGTATTATCATTTTTTTTTCCAATTATAAAATATCTCATTTCCGTTGGATTTGTATATATTTACAAATACAAGTTATATTCCAGTACTTAAAAACTCATACTAGTTACATGGTTTAGATTTATTTATATCGCAACCATTTTTTTGGAAGGGAGACACCATTAGCAATGAAAGTATAAAAATGGGCGAATTACTTAAAATATTTATTTTGTTTTGGTCAATTTACACACTATGGTTTGTTTATGGCGAAAACAGATGTACAACAAGGAAGTGATGGGGTAGGCAGAAATTAAATGGAAAATAAAAAAAAAATTCATAAATAATTGAATGTTGATATAGTTAAACTTTGTAAGTTATTTCACAATCGAGCAATCTCTCACATTCAATCACTTGTAGGACAAGAAGTCTTTTTTTTTCCTCACACCATTCACACACACCACACAAACACACACACACACACACAAACACATACTCGCACATCGGCTTCTAACATTTGGCTGTTTTCGCAGAATCATTAGATCAGAAAATCCCGTATTTCGTTTCTTAGCGTGTCTCTAAGATTAGTCTAGTTCCTTGGGGGATATTTTCTACAGCTAGAAAGTAAGGCACGGTCTGTGTATGTGTGTGTGCGTGAGTGAGACTCTCACAAATAGCCGCCACAATGACCCCATGGAAATGTTTGCCCAGTGGTCGTAAGAAAGAGAATTGACAGAAAACTTTTTTTTTTGTAGCAGTCAGTCTCATTGGCCTATAGTTGTCTATCTATCTATCTATCTATCTATCTATCTATCTATCTATCTATCTATCTATCTATCTCTATCTATCTATCTATCTATCTATCTATCTATCTATCTATCTATCTGTCTGTCTGTCTGTCTGTCTGTCTGTCTATCTATCTAATCTATCTATCTATCTATCTATCTATCTATCTATCTATCTATCTATCTATCTATCTATCTATCTATCTATCTATCTATCTATCTATCTATCTAATCTATCTATCTATCTATCTATCTATCTATCTAATCTATCTATCTATCTATCTATCTATCTATCTATCTATCTATCTATCTATCTATCTATCTATCTATCTATCTATCTATCTATCTAATCTATCTATCTATCTATCTATCTATCTATCTATCTATCTATCTATCTAATCTATCTATCTATCTATCTATCTATCTATCTATCTATCTATCTATCTATCTATCTATCTGTCATAGATTTTAAAATAAGTAAAGCGTCATAAAATAGGGGTTTACCATTCGGCCACTACGCCTTTGCTGAATATGAGTCGCTATCTAAGTCTTTACAGAGCAACTACTTGCACTAAAGGCAAGCAAGCGTCTTTTTTTTTTTTACTTAGCATGGTTGTTACAAGTTATTGCAGGTTGTTACATGTTTCATCACACCCTTTGTTGGAAATCCTCAAACATTGATTGTGGATTGAACTCCAGAGCATTCCATAAAACCTACGGGTTTCCCAGTCAGAGAGTTAGGGTTAGAGATGGGGGTTGGATTGGGAGGACCTTAGATTGATGTGTGGCTGTGAATTCTGCCTTCGGAATTGTGAACCTCAAAGTTGGAGTACAAATCGATTACAAGACAGATAACTCTATTCTGCAGATTTATCTTTGATAAGAGTTTAATTAAAATGATTAAAAAAAAAGATTAGTTTTAGAATTTAAAAAGGAAAAAAAATGTTTTTAAAACAAAGCTATTGAAGCAGAAGCAGTGTACTAGTTCCAGTACTAGTTACAGTACTAGTTCCTGTACTAGTTCCTGTACTAGTTCCTGTATTACTTCCTGTACTAGTTCCTGTATTAGTTCCTGTACTTATTCCTGTACTAGTTCCTGTACTAGTTCCTGTACTAATTCCTGTACTAGTTCATGTACTGATTCCTGTACTAGTTCCTACACTAGCTCCTGTACTAATTCCTGTACTAATTCCTGTACTAGTTCCTGCACTAGTTCCGGTACTAGTTCCTGTACTAATTCCTGAACTAGTTCCTGAACTAGTTCCTTTACTAGTTCCAGTACTAGTTCCTGCACTAGTTCCTGTACTAGTTCCTGTACTAGTTCCTGTACTAGTTCCAGTACTAGTTCCTGTACTAGTTCCAGTACTAGTTCCTGTACTTGTTCCTGCACTAGTTCCTGTACTAGTTCCCTAGTTCCTGTACTAGTTCCTGTACTAATTCCTGTACTAGTTCCTGTACTAGTTCCTGTATTAGTTCCTGTACTAGTTCTTACTTGTTCCTGTACTAGTTCCTGTACTAGTTCCTGTACTAGTTCCTGTACTAGTTCCTGTACTAGTTCCTGCACTATTTCCAGTACTAATTCCTGTACTAATTCCTGTACTAGTTCCTGCACTATTTCCAGTACTAGTTCCTGAACTAATTCCTGTACTAGTTCCTGCACTATTTCCAGTACTAGTTCCTGCACTTTTTCCAGTACTAGTTCCTGTACTAGTTCCTGTACTAATTCCTGTACTAGTTCCTGCACTAGTTCCTGTAATAGTTCCAGTACTAGTTCCTGTACTAGTTCATGCACTATTTCCAGTACTAGTTCCTGCACTAGTTCCTGTAATAGTTCCTGCACTTTTTCCAGTACTAGTTCCTGTACTAGTTCCTGTACTAATTCCTGTACTAGTTCCTGCACTAGTTCCTGTACTAGTTCCAGTACTAGTTCCTGCACTAGTTCCTGTACTAGTTCCTGTACTAGTACCAGTACTAGTTCCTGCACTAGTTCCTGTACTAGTTCCTGTACTAGTTCCTGCACTAGTTCCTGTAATAGTTCCTGCACTTTTTCCAGTACTAGTTCCTGTACTAGTTCCTGCACTAGTTCCTGCACTAGTTCCTGTACTAGTTCCTGCACTAGTTCCTGCACTAGTTCCAGTACTAATTCCTGTATAAATCATGAGATGTAAACTATCAAAGAGATGATTTGAAATCCTCTAACTTAAGTTGCATTTCTAATTATATTTTCAACATGTTGCTACATTATAAAAAGACAGAGTGATTTGATATAAGCTTTGTAAAAAAACACATTTCAAATTATATTCCAATGTCTGTATTAACCTAATAAATACGCCTGGAATGGCAGGTGGACCAGCTATGCGGAGCCACTACCCAACACAGACCTGCATCAATATGTGGCCAATGAAGAGTCTAATTGTCTTGACGACCCCCCCCTCCCTGCCCCATTAAAGAACAGGTCTACGATTGTCGACTTAATAACAACGATAAAAAAAAACCCGAGGACGAAGTTCTCAAACTTTATGATTTAAGTTTTTTTACTTATCTCAGTTGTACGTATACGAAAAGAAGAGAGTATTATTTGGGATCATAGATCATACAGTTTCCTGAGAATGAAACCATACAAGCCCAGCTCTTGTTGGCAGCCTCAGAGATAACCGCGTTAACAAATTCAAAAGATAGTATTGTCGTTGTCTATCAGGCACGATAGCCCATTTTTAAACACAAAAACCGAGCAGCTGAATGAAGACTTTACGAAACAAAAATAACAACAACGGAGAAATGAAAATAATAAACACATTCGTTAACATCTCTGACTAAAGGGAGGTAATATTAATTCTAATGTAAATTAAGCATATTTTGTTTGTCAATGAAACGCTAACATGAATCTTAAATATGATTCTATAAAATGTGTAAGCTGTTAAGAAAATGGAAAAGTCACAATTGTCACTTTTAAATAAATTCAATATTAAGGTAAAAAGACATTTTTAATGGCAAATATAACAACCCCTTATATTTGATGAAATAATGAAATAAAAATGTTACGAATTTGGATTCTTCTTCTTAATATGAATTGGTCATTCCTTTAGTCATTTGGTCACCTTCAAATCTTCGGAGACCAGGCATTTCGTGCGAGATGTAAGCCCATGTGGATTGTATGGCTTAAAATGTATGCGGACTTTCATGCGACTAGGGCAGGAAAAATGAAGTAAGAACTATGAACAATTTTTAAACAAAGTTTTTTTTACATTTGTTGTTGTGATACCATAAAATTCGTTGTTGTTGTTTTTTTTTCGCAATGTATTTTTTTGGATAATAAAGTGAGAAAAAAAAATACTGTAATATTTATATGTTGTAAGAAGTGGTCAAGATATCTTCTATTGTAGATGGGAACATTAGTGAAAACGGTCACGTCAGATAAAGACGCTATCGATTCAAAGAAAAGTGAGCATATAGGATTCGACTGGAAAAAGTTTTGACAGTGATGGGGCAACTACGGCCCCCGGGCCAAATCCGACCCGCTACATGTTCTTTAGCAATGATTAATACTAGCAATGTCAATTACAATTTACAAAATATTGATTATCTGCTTTAAATGTAAAACCAGTCCTCGATGAGAATAAAATCTATCCCCAGGCCGTTGTTTGCCCATCACTGTAAAGCTTTTAGAACTTTGTGTGTAAATTTGGGATCTTCATATATTTCTGAGCAGATTTTTTGTTCAATAGTGAAACTAAACTTAGATAAAGGTTTGACGGATTACGATCTCAGTTCTCTTTGGAATAACTTCAACACGATGTAACTAGATTGTAATATATATATATATATATATATATATATATATATATATATATATATATATATATATATATATATATATATATATATATTAATCTACCACTAGCAGTTTCGTACTTCGGGTTTGTATAATTTGATATCATTTAAACCCAATATTACATTTCTGTATTTTATAAAATTAAAATTAAATTATAGCTTTTATATAGCGCTACTTTCATGCTTATAGCATGCCCAGATCGCTATGGTCCAATCTCATTCGTTGATCAGTGGGGGGAAGGGATATCTGCAAGAAGTTTTTCCCTGCTGCCTTTAACCGCTCAGTAAACACATTTTTGCTCGACTCGGGTGTCGAACCTCGAGCCCCCTTCTTAGGTAGCCAAGCCAAGCTCTAGAGTGAGTACTTAGCCTCTTTGCCCAGCCAAAATTTTCTTTCCAAAAAGATTTGCCCATAACTGATCTAGACTAGGGTCATCTTCAATTAGAAATTAAGAATATGTCGAAAATATTGATTGATTTCGATATATACAGATATGTTTTTAAATAAATTGCGTGATTTTATTTTTTCGTTGTTTATTTGTAATGTTCATTTGGGGCCAATAAATTCACCTTCACCTAGGGCCCACAATTTCTTGTGGCCGGCCTGATGGAGGGAATTATTTATTTCTCCGCGATTTGGACAATGACACGCGAATCGGAAATGTATAACCCTATCCCCAAAGCTCCCAAACTGAAGTTCTTTATTCCTATAACTAGCTATTGCCTTCCTTCATCTAGTTTGCAATTCCGATGACTTGTGAGACGTTTGTTTTTTGGGTATGAAGTATTTGTAGTAGGTTGATTTGACATTGTCATTATTAATATTAGTAACCCTAAGAACGAACAAACTTTTTTTTCCGATTTCTATCTAACTATCTCTTTAATTTTTGACCCTTTCTTAAAGTGTCCTTTCAAATAATCTTTCCATCTAGCCAGTGTCTTTGTTTACACAACAACAGGCTCTGAGCCTAAAAATTCACTGAGCATCTTTTAAGGACATTTCTCTTCTGATCTACTTAACAAGTTGACTGGTCTGTATTCAAAGTCATGTATGACGTGGCGTACCAAAATTTACTTTACAATCATGATTCCTACCAATTCCTCCCCGAATTTCCTTAAATTTAGTTGTTTTTTTTGTGTGCGCCTGTCTATATTCTTTCATTGGCATATTCGTTCGAAAGTCTTGATTTACTTAGACTTAGATCCTGTGTCAATGTCCGGCGCTCAAGGCGGCAAGATCTCTCCATAAGATCGGTCATAGAAACTTCCACATCCTCTTCTTAGCTGGTGCCCAAGGATTTAGGTTTTCTCAGAAAGTACGATGTCATGTTTTCGCTTTGCTCTTTTCGGCTTCCATACTATGGCTAACTTTGGTGTTTCTGTGGCTAACTTTGGTGTTTCTGTGGCTGACTTTGGTGTTTCTGTGGCTGACTTTGGTGTTTCTGTGGCTGACTTTGGTGTTTCTGTGGCTGACTTTGGTGTTTCTGTGGCTGACTTTGGTGTTTCTGTGGCTAACTTTGGTGCTTCTGTGGCTGACTTTGGTGTTTCTGTGGCTGACTTTGGTGTTTCTGTGGCTAACTTTGGTGTTTCTGTGGCTGACTTTGGTGTTTCTGTGGCTGACTTTGGTGTTTCTGTGGCTAACTTTGGTGTTTCTGTGGCTAACTTTGGTGTTTCTGTGGCTGACTTTGGTGTTTCTGTGGCTGACTTTGGTGTTTCTGTGGCTGACTTTGGTGTTTCTGTGGCTGACTTTGGTGTTTCTGTGGCTGACTTTGGTGTTTCTGTGGCTGACTTTGGTGTTTCTGTGGCTGACTTTGGTGTTTCTGTGGCTGACTTTGGTGTTTCTGTGGCTGACTTTGGTGTTTCTGTGGCTGACTTTGGTGTTTCTGTGGCTGACTTTGGTGTTTCTGTGGCTGACTTTGGTGTTTCTGTGGCTGACTTTGGTGTTTCTGTGGCTGACTTTGGTGTTTCTGTGGCTGACTTTGGTGTTTCTGTGGCTGACTTTGGTGTTTCTGTGGCTGACTTTGGTGTTTCTGTGGCTGACTTTGGTGTTTCTGTGGCTGACTTTGGTGTTTCTGTGGCTGACTTTGGTGTTTCTGTGGCTGACTTTGGTGTTTCTGTGGCTGACTTTGGTGTTTCTGTGGCTGACTTTGGTGTTTCTGTGGCTGACTTTGGTGTTTCTGTGGCTGACTTTGGTGTTTCTGTGGCTGACTTTGGTGTTTCTGTGGCTGACTTTGGTGTTTCTGTGGCTGACTTTGGTGTTTCTGTGGCTGACTTTGGTGTTTCTGTGGCTGACTTTGGTGTTTCTGTGGCTGACTTTGGTGTTTCTGTGGCTGACTTTGGTGTTTCTGTGGCTGACTTTGGTGTTTCTGTGGCTGACTTTGGTGTTTCTGTGGCTGACTTTGGTGTTTCTGTGGCTGACTTTGGTGTTTCTGTGGCTGACTTTGGTGTTTCTGTGGCTGACTTTGGTGTTTCTGTGGCTGACTTTGGTGTTTCTGTGGCTGACTTTGGTGTTTCTGTGGCTGACTTTGGTGTTTCTGTGGCTGACTTTGGTGTTTCTGTGGCTGACTTTGGTGTTTCTGTGGCTGACTTTGGTGTTTCTGTGGCTGACTTTGGTGTTTCTGTGGCTGACTTTGGTGTTTCTGTGGCTGACTTTGGTGTTTCTGTGGCTGACTTTGGTGTTTCTGTCGCTGACTTTGGTGTTTCTGTGGCTGACTTTGGTGTTTCTGTGGCTGACTTTGGTGTTTCTGTGGCTGACTTTGGTGTTTCTGTGGCTGACTTTGGTGTTTGTGTGGCTGACTTTGGTGCACTAGTTCCTGTACTAGTTCTTGTACTACTTCCTGCACTAGTTCCTGTAATAGTTCCTGCACTATTTCCAGTACTAGTTCCTGTACTAGTTCCTGCACTAGTTCCTGCACTAGTTCCAGTACTAATTCCTGTATAAATCGTGAGATGTAAACTATCAAAGAGATGATTTGAAATCCTCTAACTTAAGTTGCATTTCTAATTATATTTTCAACATGTTGCTACATTATAAAAAGACAGAGTGATTTGATATAAGCTTTGTAAAAAAACACATTTCAAATTATATTCCAATGTCTGTATTAACCTAATAAATACGCCGAGAATGGCAGGTGGACCAGCTATGCGGAGCCACTACCCAACACAGACCTGCATCAATATGTGGCCAATGAAGAGTCTGATTGTCTTAATGTTTCTGTGGCTGACTTTAGTGTTTCTATGGCCGACTTTGGTGTTCCATCTTGCCTGAGGAAATGTCCAGCGAATCTTATACGACGTTTAGTCACCATTTCATTCAGAGTACGAGTGCCCGTGCAGGAAATAAAAGTAACTAAATTTTAGATATGATTTGAGAACTGCTAGCACATTCGCGGTGTTGAGACTCTGTAGTGTTTTCATCTTGTTCCATGTCTAAACAAAGAAACATTGCAATACTCTTTCTCCTATGTCTGATAATTGTCACTTATAAGCTCTAACTAAACAGAAGAGAAGTGTCACGTGATGTTTGGAGTCGAGTCTGAAAGAAAGTGATCTAGTTATGTGACGCCTGGTGACGTCACTGGCTCCTAGCTCTCACAATATGTATATGGATGTGTATATAATATATGTGTATAAATATATATATATATATATATATATATTGTATAATTGATCAGATTTCTTTCTATGTTATCAGCTGTCTTTGTTGTTGCTTTCTTCTTAAAGTTCAACAAGTATCAATTCATCAACTCAAACAGCTCTGGAAACAGTGTCATTGCACTATACAGTCTTATTCGACCCGCCATTGTTTTTTTCTTCATATACATAACAAGACTTACCAAAGAGAGTGGGGGTCCAATCGCTATGCTAAACTTCTATGCTGAGACGCTGAAGGAAAGTCTTTGAGAGCCCCGTAGACCTTGTAATACGGCTGTTACAGCTTCTCTATTATATATCTACTTATAACTCGCTAGAAACTACCTTCTCGTTACGTCTAGGCAGGACCGGTCCTAGCTATTGCGGGGCCCTATGCGAAACGGATTGCGCGGGGCTAGTCTAGGTAGGGATAAGCATAATATCAAAATAAAGAATTTTTAAATTAGAAAATACTTTTTTTCATAGCAATAAATTTTTATTAAATGAAAGCTCACAATGCCATTTTTATATTTTGTATATTTTTCAGGAGATTTTAATAATTTCAGAAGATTCTCAGGACTTTTTCGTATATTTTGCCTTTACAGACGATTTCCTGGAGGCCCTGGAAAATCAGGAGGTCGTGGAAACCTTGTTATTATATAAAAAGTTATAATGGTTTAATTTAATAATTTACACTTAGAATTAGCGCGGGGCCTATGAAAGCGCGGGGCCCACTGCGACCGCATAGGTTGCAGTGGCCTAAGGCCGTCCCTGCGTCTAGGTATTCCTGTGTTCAGCTGTAGTAACGAATAAAATAATTGAACAACTCTATTAATGAACTTTACGGCACATATTACACGCCGGTCTCTATCCTTTCTGACCATCAACACACTTCCGGTCATTCGCGTATTTGTAAAAATAGATTATACATACATACACACATCCGTGACAATGGCCATAGATTTTTTATTCTCATATTTAGCAGGTCATCATGGGGTCCAATCGCTGCAGTAGCTAAGTCTCTAGTGTCTTGGTTTGTGATGCGGTCTTTAAATGTGATGCCTAGGATCCCTTTGTAGCATCTCGATTCCATTGCTAGTCCTACTTTGTGTGTATCTGTGCTTGACTGCCCGCTTATCTATATGCTATCTAACGGAGTTGCCATTTTCCCTGAAAGTTAACCTATGAAAATGTTTACTTCTAGTATGTTCTCAATGCACACCACCACCAAGTTTCTAGCATTCCATTTAGAATTATGCCCCCTGTTACTATCTTTACTCAACAAAGCAGCAATGTAAGAATGTGCGCATTGATACACACACACACACACACATACACATACACACACGAGCGCAGATTAACGAAACTAAACTAAAAAATTTGAAAAGAAAAGACACAAACACACACACACGAAATAACAAAATAACAATAAAGCATTTAATATTTATGTTTTCCATCGCCTCGATTGCCTGCGTGTATAATTAACTTAATTCCATGGCATTTCGTCGTGCAACTTTTGCAGTGACAGAGAAAATGTTGAAATCTTCGTCTTGGCCAGCATTGACTTTTCTATATATTTTATCTTAATCGTTTTGAAGTTATATAAAAAGGAAAGGTCGCTATAACGAAAAGGTCGTTATCAAAACATGTTTTTTTTAAATAAGAGACTAGCTATGTTTTTACCCGGCTTTGATAGGAGGGAGGGGGGGGTTCGCTCTGATTTATTATATTTTAAATGGTTTCTCTGTAGTTTTAATATTAAAAATCTATGTCAAGATGCCTCATTGACCCAAATCTAGTAAACTCTCTAGTTGTAGGACAACTTGACATATGCTAAGATCGCTATTATCTAAGGAACGTTCTTATCAAGTTTCATCAAGATTGGTCAAACGGTTTTAATTCCTATGCAATACATGCATGCACTTTACATTCTACTTCATATATTAGAGTGTCTAAAAGGAGAAGTGAGGTGGCTGAGTGGTTAAGCGCTTGGTTTCAGAACCTGGGGTCCTGGGTTCTAATCTCGGTGAAGACTGGGATTTTTATTTCGGGATTTTTAGGGCTACCCTTTCACCCAACTCTAATGGGTATCATAAAACCCTGCTCGTTAACCGTTGGCCAAAGAAACAGTTGGCCCTAACATCATAAGGTGGAATTTTACTTACTAGCTCTACTTTAATCAAACAGGATGTATATTTAGTACAAAGAAGTTTATCGTTGTTGATTACATCAGTTTTGGAAAAAGTCCATTGAATTTCTGAGTCTGGGATACATTGCATTGAATGATTTCGGTTCCACGGTCTCAATGTAACCTTCTGGAGATCGGTTGGCTACCAATTGCACGCCTATCCACTTTAAGCCGTTCATACAATCCTCCAAAGAGCCACGTTAAAGCCGCGGTGATGGAATCCTCGTTTTTTTTTCTATGTAGACGTTGTTTCAACTTCACTTGCACTATCCCTTAGTCTGTTGGACCGTTAAAGCACCCCCCCCCCCCACTTGATCTGTCTTTCTTCATTCCTCTATGTATTTCGCCTCGACTAGAATCTCTGACAATGATAGTCCCGTCCAATCTTTGAGCTTTCTATGTGTACCTCTTCCTCTTTTTCCTGGTACTGCTTGCTTCTAGAAGGTCTTTGAGAGCCCTGAGAATAACATGATATGGCCAGGCAGTTTAAGTTATCTTTTTCTGACTTTGGTCAGATGTTGTTTGAGGGTGTTTTTTAAAGCGTGTTCTTTGTTAACAAAACTTATATTTACTCACTTTGTCTGTCTGTCTGTCCGGCAGAATTCTTTTACGTTTTTCTCACACTTCATTTTCTCGGATCAAATTGAAACTTAGAATACTAATTCATTTTTTATGACAACACATGAATCAATAAAAATAAACCAATTAGTCAATTAATAAGTGGTAATTAGCTTTGTTTTACAGAGAAAAAGGGAAATAAGTCGTGCAGTATTTAGAAAAAAACACCAGTGATTGAGCGATTCTTTCCTATTATTTAAATATTTTTTTTATTTTCAACTAAAACATTGGTCTCAAACCTCATGTTAAACGTTCATCCCAAACCAAGTTTTGAAAATCCGACTACTTAAATAAGACTCCAGGTCGGTGTACTGGATCTAGACAAACGTCTGTGATGCGATTGTGTAACAAGGGTCCCGAGAATCAATACCAAGTGGTGGACTCGTCGCCTTCGGAAAATGGCTAAGCATTTCTGCTTTCAATGTGAGCAACTCGGTATAGCTTGACCTGTACCGAGCATTCTCTTGTCTCTCTCTAATCTCTAGACGTAACTTAGCAAACTTTTCTTAGTATTTCAAATCAAGATTATTGTCATATCTGTTTATGATTGGTTTTATAATGCCGTTAATGTTATGCCAAACTTTCTTTGCAATATGTTGGATAACAATCAGGTTCCATCCAAAAGAATAATATTAAAGATCTGTCCACTTTTCCCGGAAGTTCCTACATTCGTAGTCCACTTTTTCCGGAAGTTCCTACATTCATAGTCCACTTTCCCCGTAAATTCCTGCATTCTTGGTACACTTTTCCAGGAAGTTTCCCGTCCCAAGACATGACGTTAAACTGCGCTCCTCTTTCCTTAGCACTTTTGGAGCTCAAAAGTGCCCTACTTCTTTTCTATCATTGTGTCTGCCTCCTCTTTTCCTAAGTCTGCCTTCATTGATCATCACACTGTCTCCTTAACTTTAAATTCTCACTACGTCCTAGACCAGTCCGTTTGCCGTGGACTGCGAAGGGTAAGGGGGGATAAAGAGATCCTGGTGTTTGAGTGGTGGCTATCTGAGGATAAACCACAACAACACAATACTTTGGCTCCAAGTTCCCCTAGACCTGAGACCCAGATGGCCCGCTCTGGGTCAACCGGCTGGTCATGCCGAGCTACCAGCATAGGTCGTCGACCTATGCTGGAGGGCGGTGGCTGGAGGGTCAATCAGGGAGCTGCTGTATCGGACACATGTCCGATGTAGCAGCTGACTGAGTATAGCACCTGTGTAGCCCTGGCGGGCTCATTCTGGACATCCGAATGGCCCGTCCCCTTGTTGGACTCGATGGCGGGTGGGGAGCACAGGTGCCGAATTAACCAAAATATATATGGACAAAAAAACACACACAAAACTACTTGCCCCAGACCTATGTCTGGGCAAGAAACGACGAATTGAGGATAAAAAAGAGGAGGTCCCAAAAAGCTGTGCCACCTGGCCATCATTTCTGGTGGTTAGATGCACAGAAGAGGGAAAAAGCCTGACCAAGTTGAGCCCTTTTATTATCTATAAGGGACTCAAGTCAGTAGTGGGAGAGCCCAAGAGTGTGTCTAAGCTACACAAAACAATGGAACTCCTTGTAGAAGTAGACAGCAAGACACACTCTGATGGGCTTTTAAGATGCAGAAGACTCTGTGATCTCCAAGTGGAAGTTATGCCACACAAGAGTCTGAACACCAGCAGAGGTGTAATCAGCTCTAGGGACCTACTGGAATGTTCCGAGAAGGAAATAGTGGAGGGCATTGAAGGAGTCACCCATGCCCGGCGCATTACCAGGCGCAGGGAGGGTGAGGAGGTCAAAACCGCCACTATTATCCTCACATTCGGAACTAGGACACCGCCAGAGTATGTGAAGGCAGGATACCTACGAGTTCCAGTGAGGCCCTACATACCTAACCCCATGAGGTGCTTCAAGTGCCAGGGTTATGGACACGGCGCGGCAGTCTGCAAGAGGAACACTGTGTGTGCCAGATGTGCTGGAGAGGGTCATGAGGACAAGGGCTGCACAGCCCAGTTCAAATGCCCAAACTGTCAAGCTGGCCACTCAGCCTACTCCAAGGACTGCCCTGTGTGGAAACAGGAGGTTGCCGTGCAGGAGTACAAGGCAAGAAACGGATGTACCTTTAGCCAGGCGAAATCGGCTGTACTGGCCCTACCCAAGGGCCAATTCGGCTTGACAAAGACCTACGCCCAGGCTGTTGCTAAGAAAGGAAGATCCATAGCCACACAGACGGACACATTGACCCCACCACCCCCTCCTCCTCCTCCAACTCAGAAGAAAACACCGCCAAAGAACACACCTCTGAAGAAACAAGAAAGCCCTGTTGTCATGCTAAAGAACAGGTTCTCTGTGCTCGCTGATGAGAGCATGGAGACTGAGCAGCATGTCAAAACCAATACTCCGGGAGAACCCGGAGACATCATGTCTGACACAGGTTCTCCTCAGAGAACCCAGCCAGACACCCCAACCTCTACCGAGTTAGAGGTTGACCAACTCCCTAAGGGGAGAAATCAAAGCGGAGAGGATGCCCGAGGTGAGAGAGGAGGAAATAACCTCCGCTCTAACCAGAGGGATCTCCCCTCTCCAGAGAGAAAGACTTCCCCCAAAAGGGGGCTGTCCTCCTCTCCATCCAAACCCAAGAATAAAAATACCAAGGTCACTGGAATAAAGGGAAACCCCTCCGGGGGCCTCCCAAGGCCAAATAGCTCCAAGTAGGTCATCTAGAATAAGCCATGGATTCCAGAATTGTACAGTGGAATTGTAGAGGCCTCAAGGCCAATTACGAGGAAATGCAGCTACTGATGGACTCTGAGACTCCTGTAGCTGTCTGCTTACAGGAAACATTTCTGAAAGATTGCATCAGCTTCCGAAGCTACCGTGCTTACAGCAAGAATGTTGAGGATGCAGTGAGAGCATCAGGTGGAGCCTGTATCCTTGTGAAGGATAGCATCCCCCATGAGAGGGTAGCACTACAGACCACACTACAGGCCGTAGCAGCTAGGATAACCCTTCACAAGGTTATCACTTGCTGCAGCCTGTATCTACCACCAGGCGCTCCATTAAACCGAACAGACATGGAGGACCTATTGAAACAACTCCCCCGGCCTTATTTAATCCTTGGGGATTTCAATGCCCATAACACCATGTGGGGATCCAACAATACCGACACAAGAGGTCGTATGCTGGAGGATATCTTCCTCCAACATGATTTATGCATACTTAATGATGCATCACCGACCTACTTGCACCCAGGAACTGGATCATTCACATGCATTGACCTCACCGTATGCGTCCCCGGACTTCTGGACGATTTTAAATGGTCAGTTAGCAATGATCTACGGGGAAGTGATCACTTCCCAATCATCATTACTAACAATCTCCCTTCATTGGGACGACCTCAGCGGTGGAAACTGAATAAGGCCGATTGGGAACAATTCCAAAAAAGATGCTCTGAGGATATCACAGAAAATATCCTCCATGAACAGAACCCAGCTGATACCTTTGCTAGCAAGCTACTAAGTATAGCCAGGAAAGTTGTACCCCTAACCTCTGCAAATCCAAAACGGCCTAGCAAACCATGGTTTGATACAGCTTGCAAAAGTGCTATTGGTGATAGGAAAAAACGACTGGCTGCATTTATAAAGAATCCTTCCCAGGAAAACCTAAAGCTATTCAGGATAGCTAGAGCAAAGGCTAGACAAACCATACGGTCAGCCAAAAGGAATTCCTGGAGAAGTTTTGTCGGCAATCTGGATGCCAAAACTTCTGCTAGAGCGGTTTGGAAGGCAGTAAGGCGAATCAAAGGGAAAGAATCAAATGCAATAGGGCATTTGAAAAACCAAGGACGAACTGTCACGTCCCCCAGAGAAATAGCTGACTGCCTTGCATCCTCAATAGCAGAAAAATCATCCACTGCACACTACACGCCAGAGTTCCAAAAAGTCAAAACCAGGGAGGAAAGACACCCCATTGATTTCAGGTCAGAGAACAATGAAGACTACAACAAACCGTTCTCGCTTGAGGAACTGAGGGAATCGCTGGACAAGTCACATGACACAGCGCCTGGAGAAGACGAAATCCATTACCAGTTCCTCAAGCACCTTCCCGAACCCTCATTGGCAGTCCTGCTAGGGGTCTATAACTGTGTGTGGCAAACAGGCGCTTTCCCAAACAGCTGGAGGAAAGCCACAGTTATACCGATACCTAAACCGGGAAGAGACGGCTCTGACCCAGCTAACTATCGACCAATAGCACTAACAAGCTGCATCTGCAAAACCATGGAAAGAATGATTAACAGTAGGCTGGTCTGGTACCTGGAAAGGAATAAAGTGATCTCAAACTACCAGTGCGGATTCCGGCAGGGGCGGACAACAACTGACCACCTGGTAAGGCTGGAAGCTTATATTAGAAATGCATTACTCAGAAGAGAACATCTAGTAGCTGTATTCTTCGATATAGAAAAGGCCTATGACACAACCTGGAAACATGGCATTCTACGTGACCTGGCGCTTATGGGGCTTAAGGGACACCTCCCCCGTTTTGTGGAGGAATTCCTGAAAGATCGAAAATTTCAGGTTCGAGTGGGCAACTCCGCTTCTGACACTCATGACCAGGAAATGGGTGTACCCCAGGGCAGCATTCTGTCAGTCACCCTGTTCAACATTAAAATAAATAGCATCATAAATGCGCTGTCCCCTGGCATAGAGTGCTCTTTGTATGTTGATGACTTTGTCATTCTTACTTATGGGAAAAACATGAACACCTTAGAAAGGAAATTACAGTTATGTTTAAACAAAATTCAGGGTTGGGCAAACTATAATGGTTTCAAATTCTCAAACTCCAAAACAGTTAGTATGCATTTTTGTAATCTAAGGGGACTCCACCCAGACCATGAACTATTTATACACAAAAAGAAGATCCCTGTCGTGAAAACTACAAAATTTTTAGGCCTCACCTTAGATTCCAAATTTAATTTTCTCCCCCACATTAAGGAACTTAAGAAGAAATGCCAAAAGTCATTAAACATACTAAGAGTACTCAGCCATACGGACTGGGGAGCTGACAGAGATACCTTGCTGCTGCTCTATCGGAGTCTAATTCGATCCAAGCTAGACTACGGATCCATAATATATGGAGCAGCAAGGAGTTCGTACCTAAAAATACTGGAACCAATACAAAATGCTGCCCTGCGTCTCTGTCTCGGCGCGTTTCGTACATCACCTATCCCAAGTCTCCATGTGGAGGCTGGAGAACTCCCCATGGATATAAGAATGAAAAAGCTTGCAATGCAGTATATAGTCAAGCTAAAATCCAACCCCACGAACCCTGCTTTTGACTCCATATTTAACCCCACAGAGGTAGAATTATACAATCGAAGGCCTAACGTCATACAGCCGTTGGGCCTTCGAATGAGAGAACCCATCCAAAATTTAACCCCATCCATTGACCAAATCTCTAAAATAGAAACCCCTCAGAATCCACCTTGGCTAACGAATAAACCCAAATTAAATTTATCCCTCCTTAATTTCAAAAAAGAAAATACAGACCCAAGCATACTACAAGTCCACTTTAGGGAACTGCAGGAGAGCTACGGAGATTGTGGCACCATCTACACAGACGGATCCAAAATGGAGGGAAAGGTCGCGTGTGCCTGCTCCTTTCGGAACAAAACAATCTCCCGTAGACTCCCCGATGGCTGCTCCATCTTTACGGCCGAATTGCACGCAATATTGCTTGCACTTATGGCCGTAAAAGCATCAGAAAGGAGTAAATTTATAATCTGCTCCGACTCCAAATCTGCATTGCAAGCTTTGGGGCGGATGAAGACTGACATCCCATTGGTACATAAGAGCCTGAAGCTGTTGGACCAAATAACAGCCGACCGTAGGGATGTCACCTTCATCTGGGTCCCCTCCCATGTTGGCATTGAGGGAAACGAAGCCGCAGACAGAGAAGCAAAGAGAGCCCTAAATCATGCGGTGTCAGGAACCCAAATTCCCTACTCGGACCTGAGACAAAGTATTGCCTCTGCCACCTATCGAGAGTGGCAGAACCGATGGGAGGCTGAGACTCACAGTAAACTCAGGCAGATTGTGGCGGATGTCAGGTGGCGGCCCACATCTAAGGGTCTGACAAGGCGTGGTAGCACAACCATGTCCAGACTTAGGATTGGCCACACCTACATCACGCACTCTTTTGTACTGAAGAGAGAGGAGCCCCCACTTTGCGAGTACTGTGACTCTCGCCTCACCGTGGAACATATCCTCGTTGATTGCCCCAGATACCAGGATGTCAGGGCGAAATATTTTAGAGCCACTAATCTAAAAACACTATTTAATAATGTCGACCCGGGAAGGTACTGGGCTTTATTCGGGAAGTGGGGCTATCTACGAAGATCTGATTTCTGAATTTGTGAACATGCACTATTTACATTAGATTTCTACCAAATATTTAAATTTTTACTACCTTTACTATTTTAACTGTGAATAGACCTTGATTTTAATTATATGACTGTATAGAATCTGGCCCTTGTTGTTTAGAGAGAGAGTAGCCCTTAAGGGACTGCAGGCACGACATGGCCTAAATTGTGCCGATGTGCCTCAAATCAACAAATCAACAAATCAAAACCAGGAAGTTTCTACTTTCGTAGTCCCCTTTTCTTCTTCTTTTCCATTTGATAAACGCACAAATATTGATTGCCATGGTACCACTCATGTTCATATAAAAGAAGAAGGCCCAAAATCCTCCGACCCCCCCCCCCCCCAACCCTCAGTTACACACACATGTCAAAAACACGGCCAGCAAATACAGCAACGAAAAATTCCAAGAAATGAAACTGTCGAATTCATGTCGCCGAAAAAAAAAAGTTTTCTTTCGAGAAGAAACAAAATAAAATGAATAGTAGAATACTTTAAATACCATAGTATGCTATCCAATATCAGAACAAAGAATGATCAGTTATGCACATTCAGAATAATCGTTAACTTAATTTTTGACATTATTGACATATATACATTAGATTAAATCGATTCTTTATTTAAATAATTCTATGCAGTCCTGGACTTACTTAAAGCTGAGATGACCCAACGGTTCTGCAGAAAGATGAAAATTGAATACAATCAATATAACTTCTTCGCTAAAAGATAATTTGAATAATAATAATTAACTATCAACTAGCCACTCACTACTGTTTAATTTGTCTATTACAAAAATTTAGAGATGTTATTCACTCAGATATTCCCAACTATTGAGCCGTTTTGCAAGTGGACAAACTCAGATCCCAATCACAGATGAATCTATATTATTGCTTATATCATTTATTGAAATATTCACAAAGGAGAAACTGAAACCAACGTGTAGACTATGATATCACAAATTCAGTGGCGTAGCTAGGGTTTTGGGGAGAAAGGGGGAGAATTCGGGCCCCCACTTGAGAGGGACCAAATAAGTGTTCTAAATTGTTTTTCACATTTAATATTAAATATTACGCAAAATGCAGAGGTCCTCAAAAAAGGCCAAGCCCCCCCCCCGGGCCCCAACAATATGTTGGAAAATCCTAGCTACGCCACTGCACAAGATCTTGTTAAAAACATATCCAAATGTATATCTTTCATAATCAGTCATTGTAATGAGTTGTTGGCTGCTTTCCTGTCTTCTTATTTGGTACCACGTTAATGTATTGTCGTAATGAGCCTCATCTCAAATAAAATAAACCGACTTGGAATTTATGTTGGTTGCCATATTTGATTGCCAACATTTAGCTGGACATAAATACACTCATACAATCACCTCCACCTCGTCCTAAGACATCACATTTTTTTTTTGGCATCTTATTCGACAGTCAATTTAGAATTAGAACAAACACAGCTCCAACAAAATGTTTTATATTTGTTTACATTTGTAATTTATAAAGTCTGCATTTATGCGATTTTTTCACTTAGAGGTCCGTGGACAAGATTTGACAATTAAAGGGGTTCCCCGGGTCAAAATGTTTGAGAACCACTGGCTTAGGGGCCCCCACTTGCCTGGAGGCAAGAAAAGGCAAAGGATTACATTTCCAAATGTCGATTACAAGGGTCCCCGTATCTCAAAAATCTTAGGGACTTATCAAGTCTAATTCCGATCCAGCACAGAAGAGGTTTTCCTCAGGTCTTCTGTATCGATAATTTGTCATTTGTCTTGCTAAAACCCCGGGGCAACAACCAAAGAACCCGAGAGATCTTAGAGGTCTGTTCGAGAGAGACCAAGCGCGTCAGACCTGTGACTCGGCACCGAGCTGTTGGTCTAAACTGCCCACAGGTTGTGACGTCGCAGGTCAGTGTTCAGGCCCTCTATAAGGATTGGTCTCGGCTAGAGCCGCCAGATGTTACAATAATGGTCAGGTTGAATAACCTGCTGACCATGTGGTGTCCATTCCAAGTTCCTTACAAAACAATCTTGTAAAAAAATTACCAAATTTTGAGACGATCTAATTTATTCGTTCAGTTTCTAGTCCCGTACAGTTTTGTTTTTTTTTTGTTTCCATGTTTCCACGTGTGTTCTGTGCACATTGTCTTCAAGCTTGCTCATTAGTCATTATGTCATCAAATAAAATAAGTATATTATACAACAATAACTGTCTTGAATGTCAAGGCTGATGGCACAGTTCTCTAAACGTGTAATAGGTAAATCGATCTTTAAAAAAAAAAAACACTTTAAACCATGAAAATACAGCTCAAAGGACAAAGTTGCTGCTAATTCTAATGTAATGGAAACCACTGGCAATGTGATTAAAGGATCACGGACTTTGTGGCTAGAAGAACTTTGTGTCAAAATAAGTTTTACGAATGCTTCGTTTTGAACACGAGATTTTTTATGTTCAACAAGTTGTCTCAAGAAGTGGCCCGGCGCAATACTAGAACAATCAAAAGAGTTTAAAGATGAAATGATTTAGCCCCAATGGTAGTTTGTCCTACAGTCACCGACATGTTGACCAACTATTCGAATTTTATTGTGTAAAAAAGAAATCGAACTATCAAGCTAAAGTTAACATGAAGCTCCAAGTGTGAATTGAAAGTTAACACAGTTAACACTTTGCATCTAAACAACCCTCGAGATCTATTAACGGCTGGACAAGGAATACAAAGTTTTTGAAATTGTCCTCTTTATGAAATGACCCGAAGTATTGACGAGTTCATTTTTGTACAAATGAGGTAAATTGCACACTCTCTTCTTCTTTCTCAATTTTTTTGTTTTGTTTTGGGGGTTTCAGCCAGTCCTAGATCTGGTGTGCACAGTAGTTACCAGGTCTCCATAATGTTTGGTCAGAAGTAGGTATTGGGCTCTGTAGTTTTGGTTCAGGCCTCTTGTTTAGTTGACGCACATGATCAGCCTTACACAAAGGGACTGTTTCAATATTTAATACGACTTACGTTACACGCGTTGTCTCATTCAGTTGGGTCCTACTTGTTGATCATAGCGAAATAGATTGTAATATGCATAATTGTTTTTTACAAAAGTATGCATAAAACTTGGACCATTTTTATCTTCTTATCTTATATAATACAGACGTTACTTCAAAAAAGAAGATGATTACATCCTACGCGTCATGCATTTAGTCATGCATATTAACCAATGACTTAAATTCTGCCAAGTCACTGGTTTTCCTGGCTAGCTCAGGCAACCCATTCCATGCTCTAATAGCACTAGGGAAGAAGGAGTATTTGTACAAATTTGTCCTAGCATATGGGACGAGGAATGTGCCTTTATCTTTGTGTCTTTCAGAGTATTTTATTAAATTTTGTTTTTGTATTTGAAGATTATGGTTCAGTGTTTTATGTATTATTGCTACTTTACTTTTGAGCCTTCTGTCCTGAAGGCTTTTTAAATTTAGTGATTTTACTAAAGGTGTTACTCTAGTCAAATGTGAATATTCGTTTGTTATGAATCGCACTGCTCTATTTTGTGTCTGTTCTAGTTTCTTAATGTTTTCTTGAGTTGAGGGGTCCCAAACAGAGGATGCATATTCTATTATTGGCCTAACCAAGGTTAAATAACATTTTAGTTTTATGTTCTTATTTGATTTATAGAAATTTCTTTTAATAAATCCTAATGCTTTGTTTGATTTTTTTGTAGTTTCATCAATATGTGGATTCCATGACAGTTTTTCATTTATTATAACACCTAGGTATTTTGCGTTTTTAGTCTGTGTTAATGGTTTGCCATGAATAAGATTTTTGGGTTATACTATTCTTTTGTTTTCATCCCTTACAGATAGAAAATTATTCTTAAATAGTCCCGTCATTCTCCAACATTCAGCAGATTAAGGAGTTTCTTCCGACAGAGATAAGACATGGAATAATCAGAAACTTAGAGCACTTGAAAGAGTTAAAAACACACACAACAACACACACATACATCAACACACAAACACTCACTTTTAAGAGTTTAACGTTTTGTTTTCAGGGATTATTTTTATTCAAATCTGCGATAACTAAAACTTGTTCGGTTTGAAGGCGATATCAATTTTCCGACACGCATGTCTTGTGCAGTGTTACAGCTATGGAAAAGTACAATGTTACTGAACCTCTGTATAATTAATCACTTTGGGCAGGAACTTCTATTGGCCAGCAGGCCGTAGGTTTGTGTTACGTGCGCAGTATAGTGTGAATGTGGAATGGTGCGAATTTGTGTTGAAAGAGGAGGATAGAGAAGGATTAGAAGCAGTGGCGTAGCATCCATGGCGCGAAGGGGTTCAATGAACCCGAGCCCACGACACTTATGGGCCCACAGTCTGTGGAGTACCAACCATGGCGCAAAGGGATTTATTGACCAGTTGGGGCCCTTAGGGATGACACCAAACTGGAATACTTAATACAGAATTGCACTTTCGTAAAGGCCATTAAAAAGTATCATCATCATCATCATCATCAAACTCCATTAGAGTGAGGGCTTGAGAGGCTCAAATCCTCTCTTGTAAAAGCCCTGGACAGAAACCCTGTGCTCTTGCGTAGTGCATGTATGTCGCCATACAGGTCGAGAATTTTTGGTTTCCCAGACCTGTCTAGACGGAGATCAGCAAGTCTGGGGCAGTCAAACAGAATATGAGGCACGGTTTCCTCTTTTTCCCCGCAGTGGGGGCACCGTGAATCGAAATTTGGCCATAGCCGCGAGAAATATGAGCCAACAGGACAGTGGCCTGTCCTGCACTGTGCTATAACAGCTTGCTCAGGCCTGGACAGCCTCCACCACGGGGAAGTGCGGTCAGGGCGCCTCATGCGCTCCCAGACTCCACGGGCTTTTTGGGACTTGTCCCAGCACTCAAACCACTTTTCCATTTCTGTTTTTTGTATTATAGCCAGGGCTTGATGAAAGCTTACAGCCTGATCAGTGGGTGGAATTTGCCCTCCCTGGTGGGCCAAAGAGTCTGCGATTGTGTTGCCAGTATAACCTTAAAAGTTTTATTTAGGAGGAGGGAGGGGGCACCTGATGTTCTTGAACCCGGGCCCGAGGCTACCTTGCTACGCTACTGATTAGAAGAGGGAATAATGTAAACCAGGTTATTATGGACTTATTAATTTTGGTAAACCAAGATTTTTAAAATTCTCATAATCTGTATTGATAGGTCTGTTTGGTGTATGATAACATCACTGGTTGTAATATTTGAGAAGTGAATTTGTTCTAGAAACATAGATTCAAAAACATGCAAGTAAAATAGAGTGTAATGAAATTGTTGAGTCTTTAGGTGATACCTTCCGTAATTAAAGGTGGTAACAGTTTAGTGGTCATAGAAACAAAATAATAAGAAACTAGAAAAGACACAAACTAGTGCAGTGAGATTCATAACAAACGAACATTCACATTTGATTAGAGTAACACCTTAGGATTTTAAATTGAGAAACCCTTTAGGATAGAAGACTTAAAAGTAAAGTTGTATTATACACAAAACATTGAAAATAAACTACAAATAAAAAAAAAACAACTTAACAAGCAAAATAATAAAAAAAAATAACCAGCCCAAAAAAAAAACAAAAAAACGACATTAAGTGTAGTTGTATCAATTAGTTTGGATCAGTCATGTCATTAATTTGTTATAGACCATGGAAGATAGTAAAGTTATCTCTTGTTCCTATTTTATGTTTGTGTTCACTAAGACTCAGACGACCACTTATAAAGGGGACTAATTCAGCTTATACCACCACTTCAGTCAAGTACAATTTCTTTCCCTTGTTCGAGATGCCAAACAAAATAATAGTAATTAATTTACTAATTAGTTAATTTTGATATTGATTTTTGTGATGTCAGGTAAAAGAAATAATTGTGCGAAATTTCAGCTTGATCCGAGATTGAGCGTGGGAGAAATAACGTGTACAGATAGACAGAGAGACAGACAGACAGAAAGACAGACAGACAGACTAAGTTGATTTAAGCTTTGTTATAAAACACTCAGAAAGACACAAAGCCAAACTTCTTGTTCCATTTGCTAGGATAGATTCGTACAAATACTCCTTCTTCTGAAGTGCTATTAAAGCATGGTTGCCTGAATCAGCCAGGAAAACCAATGACTTGGCAGAGTTGAAGTCGACGATTAACATGCATGACAAGATTGGCTTAGAGACACTCGTGGGATGTAATCTTCTTCTTTTTGAAGTAACGTCTGTAATTTATAAGAGAAGAAGATAAGTAAGGCGTTAAGAAACATTTTTATTTTGTGTCTAACGGCTAACATAAGTAGTAACCATATCTGAAAGTTTGATGTAATACATACAATAACAAATCTAAAAATATCCACCATCATGTTGGGCGTGCTTTGGGATCAAGTCACGTGGCTTATGTTTAGGGCAGTCTGAAAAGACAACAAGCGACCACCAGATACGGAACTTCTAAGCTAAGGGAGATAATAGGCGAGCAGAAGTCATAGCTTCCCTTGGCATTACACTTTCTTTATTTGGCAGGAAGAGGTCGTCTACGGGCTAGTACTCGAGAGAAGAGACTCTATGGTAATAGTGCATTGCACCCCACTCGCGTAGACTTCCATTATTTAATGAAGTGTCTCTCAAAACATCGATATGGTTTTAGAACTTTTTGTTGTCGTTCGCCACCACATAGTAATATCATGAAAACCACAGAACTTGAGGCAATAAAAAACTTTGTTTGTCCATCTGTGGTATTTGGTCACTTTTGTATATTTCGAACATGATA
The DNA here is from genome assembly GCF_947242115.1 of Biomphalaria glabrata. Classification (NCBI taxonomy): domain Eukaryota; kingdom Metazoa; phylum Mollusca; class Gastropoda; family Planorbidae; genus Biomphalaria; species Biomphalaria glabrata. The sequence goes on from NC_074727.1 coordinate 10,814,071, forward strand.
AAAGGTGGAGAGGAAAAGACGGTACTATGACTATTTTCTTTACATTCGAAACAACAGAATATTTAGTAAATGCACCACTGTTAAACAGCTCAAAGATCAGTGGCGAAGCTAGGGTGGGGGGAGGAGGTGGGAGAATTTGAAAATCCCCCGGGCCCCCACTTGAGAGGGGCCCCCACATGAGTGTTTTTTTACATTAAAAATTAAATGCTATGGAAAATGCAGGGACCCCAAAAGAGGTCAAGCCCCCCGGGCCCCCAAACGATGAAAAATT